>NC_048311.1:40964345-40995829 GCF_013100865.1 Trachemys scripta elegans | reverse complement strand
TGGGTATGTGGCTGATCCTTTGGGATTGGAAGAACCTTTTCTTTTATATGATGAGATAAGATTTTCAGTAATCATCATCATATCTGACAGGTGTGTCTGGACAGAGGCCTGAGGCTGGGCACTTTAAGGGAACTGCGTTGTTTGGACTTCTGAGTAACCTGTAAGGTACTACAGAAGCTGTTTTGGGCTGGCTTGGTAAATCTAAGTATTGGAATATCCACCAGGTTTTGGGGTTTGTCTGCCCCATTTTGTTTGTAGTTGACCCTAATTGAGTGATCTCAGCTGGCTCCCACGGGCAGCACCGTCACAGCTGCTATGTCTCATGCAAGGTATGCAAGGTCATGTGACCAGGCCACATGTCTCTGGACTCCATCTTAGGATGTCAGTGTTTTTCCACATACTGGGCTGGGAACCATGTTTTCAAACAAAGGGTTCCTGCCTTATGCCAAAGCTGTGTAAGGCAGGGAGTGACATCATCTCGGCGTCTTCACCAATGACTCCCCACACAAGAGGACCCCTGAATTGGGGGACCCCAGTGCTAAAGGGATTTTTAGCCTGTGTGTGAAAACCCTGGGGATTCCAAGCTGCAAAAGCCAGCGTAGCTTGTGCCTTAAGAATCTGCAGCCTGCTTGTGCCATCCGTCAGGGTGAGAAATTGTGCATTCAAATCCTATCCTTCTAGCATAGGCGGCAAGTTATATGGGCCCATGGTGCCCCTGCTCCATCAATAATCAAGAACGTGGGCCCAGCTCCACCAATGTTTGGGTTTATATTTAATCAGAGCTGTCCCATACATAGAACGGACCAGGGCAACTGCCCCACACTTTGGGGGGGGGCTCACACTTCATGGGGAGGTGGAGTCCAGGGCGACCTGGGGGGTTAGTGGGTGTAACGAATTGGGGGATTTTCTTAGTTTTTCCTTGTTTTTTTCAATGGTTTGCATGCAGAGGGGGTGGGACTGAGTTTCCCTGGGTGTTACTGGTTTAACGAGGTGAGGGGAGAGGGAGTTTGTTGTGAGAACTTGGGACCCTGGCCAATGGTCTGGAGAATGGATACCCCAGCGACTGGTGACCGGGAGGTCCAGCTCGGGAGTCGCATCTGGTTCTGGCCAGCAGGAGGACAATGGGCTGCAAAGAGAGGACCCCGGTGACCTGACCAGCTGGTTCCAGCCAGAGGGGACCAGAGGATAGAAGAGAGGAGATGAGGCCCAGGTGACCCTGTTTACCTGGATAGAAGACAATGGACAGAGGTGGGACGTGGGGCCGGTGATATTAGCTACCCAGCTGGGAAGCAGGGGGGCTCGGGACTGGAGAAGTCCTGCCTACCGAAGTGCTAATGGCTAATGACTTGGAGAACTGGCAGGATGGCACTCAGAGAGCCCTGGTCCTTACCCGGAGCCAAAGCCAGCGAGGGACACGGGACCTCCCGAAGGCGGGGGACCGAAGCGCCCAGGGTAGGACTCGACAGGGGTGGGCCGGAGCCTCCATCCCAAGGTGGGGAAACTGAGGCACCGCCAACCAGGGCTGTAGCCTCAAACCCAGCAGCTGAATTCCAGATGGAGCTGCAGGAGGATCCCTTCTTGGAGAAGCTGAAGGCCCTGGTTGGCCACAGTGGTTCAGGGTCCCAGAGGGAAGACCACCAGGAGAGATTCCTGTGGGAGAAGGGATTCCTGTACCGGGAATGGGCTGATTGGAGGCAAACTGAACCTTGGAAAGCCAGGAAGCAGTTGGTGGTTCCCCAGAGGTAACGCTGCAGACTGTTGTACTTGGCCCACGATATCCCCCTTTCGGGGCATCAGGGCATCCGGCGCACCAGGCAGAGGCTGCTGCAGAACTTTTACTGGCCCGGAGTCTTTGACGCTGTCCAACAGTATTGCAGGACCTGTGACTCTTGCCAGAGGGTGGGGAAGGCCCGGGATAAGTGTAAAGCCCCGCTGAGACCTTTGCCCATCATAGAGGAGCCTTTCCGGAAGGTGGCCATGGACATAGTGGGGCCCCTCAGCAGGGTTACCTGGTCAGGGAAGAAATACATCGTGGTGGTGGTAGATTTCGCTACGCGCTACCCCGAGGCAGTGGCCTTGTCCTCTCTCAAGGCATACACCTTGGCAGACATGCTGCTGACCATTTTCACCAGAGTGGGGTTCCCCAAGGAGGTCCTTACAGACCAGGGGTCTAACTTCATGTCGACCCTGCTCCAGTGCTTGTGGGAGAAGTGTGGGGTCCGACATACCTGGGCCTCGGCATATCACCCTCAATCCAATGGGCTGGTGGAGTGGTTCAAAGAGGATGCTGAAAACCTTTATGGACCAGCACCCGCAGGACTGGAACAAGTATTTACCCCACCTGCTGTTCGCATACAGTGAAGTGCCCCAGGAATCCACAGGGTTTTCCCCATTCGAGTTGCTGTACGGGAGGAGGGTGAGGGGGCCCCTGAACTTGATGAGGGCCAAGTAGGAGGGAAAGGCCCCTCCCGATGGGGAATCAGTGGTGGAGTATGTACTGACTTTCCGGGAAAAGCTCGTGGAGCTCATGGGCTTGGCTAGGAGAAACCTAGCAAGGGCCCAGAGGAAGCAGAAGGTCTGGTATGACCGCTCAGCACGTGCCCGTGCCTATGCTACCGGGGAACAGGTGATGCTCCTCATCCCCGTGAGGAAGAACAAGCTGCAAGCGGCCTGGGACGGCCCCTTCACGGTCATCAGACAGGTAAACGAGGTGAACTATGTGGTGGAACTGTCCAACCGGGCTCACAGCCACCGGGTGTATCACGTCAACATGATGAAGTTGTACTGGGACAGGGAGAAGTTGGTGCTGGCTGTGTGTGGGCAGTGGGAGAGGATCCCCTGGTGGGACTCCTCCCTGAGGCTGGGGCTGACCCCTCGCTGGAATCAATTCTCCTCTCAGGCAGAGATCAGAGAGGTGCTGCATTCATACCGGCAGCTGTTCTCCAACCGGCCTGGGCTCACTAACCTGGCTGTCCACCGGGTGGAGACGGGAACCAACTCTCCCATCAGGTGTTCGCCATTCAGGGTCACTGGGAAAACAGCCCAGAGCCTGGAGAGAGAGGTTGGAGACATGCTGGCTTTAGGGGGTGATCCAGCCATCCTCCAGCCCCTGGGCCTCACCTGTAGCGCTGATCCTGAAGGATGGGTCGATCCGGTTCTGTGTGGACTATCAGAAGCTCACTGTGTCCGATGCCTACCCCATGCCTAGGACCGATGATATCCTAGACAAGTTGTGGGGCGCCCGGTACCTCACTACCATGGATCTTACCAAAGGTTGCTGGTATGTGCCTTTGGACTCATATTTGTAGTCAGTAGAAGTGTTACAGGATTTGGAACTCTTGTGACTTTATCACAAGTCTCTTGCAATTTGGTGCTTTACTAAAATCCCCACCTCCCAGAGTCATGTTACTTCATGAGAGTCAGAGATTTCAGGCAAGAAGGGGCCTTGTGAGTTCATAAGAATATAAGAAAGAACGGCCACCCTGGACACCAATGGTCCATGTAGCCCAGTACCCTATCTTCTGACAGTGGCCAATGCCAGGTGATTCAAAGGGAATGAACAGAACAGGGCAAACATCCAGTGATCCAACCCCTATTGTCCAGTCCTGGGTCCTGGTGGTCAGAAGTTTAGGGGCACCCAGAGCATGGGGTTGCGTTCCTGACCATCCTGGCTAATAGGAACTTACCTAATTCTATTTTGAATCCTGTTATAGTTTTAGCTTTCACAACAGCCTCTGGCAAGGAGTTCCACAGGTTGGCTGTGCATTGTGCGAAGAAATACTTCCTTTTATTTATCAGAGGGGTAGCCGTGTTAGTCTGGATCTGTAAAAAGCAACAGAGAGTCCTGTGGCACCTTTAAGACTAACAGATGGATTGGAGCATAAGCTTTCATGGGTGAATGCCTACTGCATCTGACGAAGTGGGTATTCACCCACAAAAGCTTATGCTCCAATACGTATGTTAGTCTAAAAGGTGCCACAGGACTCTGTTCCTTTTATTTGTTTTTAACCTGCTGCCTGTTAATTTCATTTGGTGACTCCTAGTTCTTGTGTTATGAGAAGGAGTAAACATAACTCCTTCTCCACATTAGCCATGATTTTATAGGCCTCTATCATATCCCCCCTTAGTCATCTCTTTTCCAAGCTGAAGAGTCCAAGTCTTATTTGTGACGGGTTGGGTCACAGAAACCGCCTTGGGACTGCCCCCTGATGCACTGAGCCCATTTTCCCTGGCAGCTTGGAACTTCAGTACCTTGCCTTGTTGAGCCAGACACGCCTGCCTGCTGCAAACACAGACCCACGTCTGAACCATGTCCCCCAAAAGCTGCAGGCTTAACTGAAAACAGCTTAAGAAGTGCTCCTGTCTCCAGCACCCACATACCCAGTTCCCAAAGGGGTCCAAACCCCAAATAAATCCTTTTTACTTTGTATAAAGCTTATACAGGGTAAACTCACTCTTCACTCTCTATAACACTGATAGAGAGATATGCACACAGCTGTTTGCACCCCCAGGTATTAATACTTGCTCTGGGTTAATTAATAAGTAAAAAGTGATTTTATTAAATATAAAAAGAAGTATTTAAGTGGTTTCAAGTAATAACAGACAGAACAAAGTAAGTTACCAAGCAAAATAAAACACACGAGTCTAAGCTTAATACAATAGGAAACTAAATGTAGGTAAATCTCACCCTCAGAGATGTTCCAATAAGCTTCTTTCACAGTCTAGACTCCTTCCTAGTCTGGGTCCAGTAATCCCTCACACCCCCCATAGTTACTGTCCTTTGTTCCTGTTTCTTTCAGGCATCTCTTTGGGGTGGAGAGGTTATCTTTTGAGTCAGCTGAAGACCAAATGGAGGGGTTTTTAGGGCCTTTAATATTCTCTCGCTTGTGGGAGGAAAACCCTTTGTTCTCCTGTGCAAGATCATAGCCACACGATATAGCCACCTGAGTAATTCACCTGTCTATGAATGACTGAGCTTTTTGAAGGCCAACGCCAATGTTTACATGCTAGTTTGAACATTCCCAGGAAAGCTCAGATGTGGATTGGTGTCTCCCAAAGTCCATTGTCAGTTAAGTGTTTCTTGATTGGGCACTTACTGAGTGTCAAAGTTAGATTCAGGACTTACAATTTGTTAGACCACTCTGTTTATTAGTACAGCGCTCTGCTAATACACTCAGATAATGTGAGCACCATGCAAGACCCACACTACTTTATTTTATACAGATAAAAAGGGTGCGAACTTAACAAGAGGACAAAGAAAGCAGAACTGACAACGTTTACCTGAGGCTAGACATATATATTCGATTTCCTTACTAACTTTTACAGATCTCCAGTTAATGTTCCACCATTAGCTTAAGTGGATTCATTGTTTATGCCTTAATGTTTCTTTTCCTGACACCTGTATTTCAACATTCCTTATTTCTGCTTAAAGGTACATACAGCATTTCTTTAATCCATTCTATTTTTACAACATAATTCATTCTACTTTCACAATCCCTCCTTTTGGTCAAGCTACACAAATGACCAACAATTACTGGATTCCACACCGTTCTTTATCTCTTTGTTCATCAGCGATATTCAAAATCATGATATTAGCACTCTGTTTTGGGGCAGTTACCTGGGTGGCATACCTTACACAATTCTGGATACAACAGGAGATTAACTGAAAACATACAAAAATCATTAGGATACCAAACAGGATAGTCAGGGCTCCCTGAAACAACCAGTTTCCTATGCCAGAGAAATTGAACAGAAATTTAGCCACTTCCATAAAGAACTCGGCTCTTCATGGGTAAGATATGCGATTTGTTCTAAGTGGCTAGCGTGATCTATTACCTCATTGGTGTCGTCAGGTATGAACACACAACATTCTTTTCCAATGAGAGCAGAGGTCCCTCCTTTGGCCGCCAGCACTATGTCCAATGTCTGATGGTTTTGGAGGGCTGTCGGATCGCCCCTGTTTCTTTGGCCAGGGCTCTTAAACTCTCTCTGGTTTCATTTGCCATTATTTCAACTACTGCTTGTAACCCCAGGAGCCTTTTTGCATGGTGTATTACTCCCCCAAGTGGGATAAGGGAACCGCCAATGGCCTCTTCCCAGGTTAAGGGGCTTATATTATTTACATACCATTGGGCATCTGGTAAGTCCCTTCTTCTTCGCCTGAAATTACGGAGGCGTTCTCGTGGGAAGGACCCTAGCACTCGGAATTGTGGGCCAGTTTGCTGCTGTGAGCCATTTTTCCATGTTCGCTAGGGGTTACAAGTAGCTCACACAGCTGCAGGAGATCTGCCTCAGAGGGTTCCTAGGTGTCGCATACTAACAAGAATTCCTCTGCCAATTTGGTAGGATTTTCCAGGGGCTTTGGAAAGCCTTTTACAATTGAAAGGAGCTCTGAGCAAGTCCAGGGTTTATAACTCCAAGTGGGACCCCCTTCTTGGCCCCCAGTATGCAGGATTCGGAGGGGAGCCTGGACAGGTTTAGAGCTAGAGTGCAAGCAATGGACCCAATCCTTATTCAGACTATCTTTGCATGTATAAGCAGAGGAGTCAGGCAGACTGGAGGGTTCTTTACAGGCCTGAGCGGTACCGGAGGAATGGGCCTGGGCGCCATTGGATGGTCCGGACTGGTCTGAACTGGTGACCTCCGAGAATTATTCCTGAACTGGGGAGGCTGGTGATTGTCTATTGATCCGACGCAAGGCTGCCAAGCCAATTAATGCGTCTTCCTCATCGTCGTCCCCAGAATTTAACAAGGGGTTTTCTTCGTCCTCTTCCACAATGAGATGGGAGTATGAAGGGGGTTGGGATCGATCTAAGCCTGCTCTGAGAACGGGGTAAAGGGGAGCGCTCGGTCTGGTGCTGGGAGAGGAGGCTTCCAATAAAGCTTTTAACTTATCATTTGAATCTTTGAGAGAGGCTAGGTTAGATTCTGTCCACCTACAATTTGCCTCTTCACACCACTGCATGAAACCATCAACCTCTCCTCTGGCCAATTTAGTTTTAGGTTGGCCGAGTGTCTTTTAAGACGTCCACTCGGTCTTTGTCCCAAGATCCTAACAGTGGCCACTGAGTTTTGGGATCCCCCTGAGTTAATCTAGACCATTTTTCCAGAAATGTACAGGAGTCTGGACCCTTCCTAAAATACATAAAATGAGCTGGCGTTCCTTTAGGGAACTGTCCCGACTTAGACGTCTGGTTACCCGTACAGGAGGACTTTACACACACACCAATCACACAAGAAGGAAATTCGGGTTCGTCAGAGCGATGCCCGGTGCAACACACAAAAGGAGCCCACAGGCTACTGCCTCAATCGCCCTTGCTTTCACACCAAGGGTTTTACCCAAGGTGCGGTGCGGCTGCGATTGTGCAGATTTCACTCACTCAGACCGCGGGGACAGGAACCCCTTGGTCGGCCGATCCCCGGACGGAGACGGCACCCAGACTCAAACACTCCACAGGAGGACGGATAGACACAGACAGGACAGTCCTCAGTCCGGAAAAAACACAGAAATAATTACCTGACCAGATTCCTGATGTCAGATCCCGGGATCCCTACCAGAACAGAGTGGGAACCAACAGGTTTGATGGCGTAGACTTCACTGTGGTCGTGCGCCTTTCCGTTCCAGTGGAGGATCGCTCGGGTCAAATGCCCAGGTGCCGGCTGCCACGGTCATCCTACAAAAACGGTCAGGAATCACACGGCCCCAGTGAAGACTGTTGCCATTTCAGTGGGACCTCCAAATTGTCAAAGTTAGATTCAGGACTCACAATTTGTTAGACCACTCTGTTTATTAGCACAGCGCTCTGCTAATACACTCAGATAATGTGAGCACCACGCAAGACCCACACTACCTTATTTTATACAGATAAAAAGGGCACAAACTTAACAAGAGGACAAAGAAAGCAGAACTGACAAGTTTACCTGAGGCTAGACATACACATTCAATTTCCTTACTAACTTTTACAGATCTCCAGTTTATGTTCCACCATTAGCTTAAGTGGACTCATTGTTTATGCCTTAATGTTTCTTTTCCTGACACCTGTATTTCAACATTCCTTATTTCTGCTTAAAGGTACATACAGCATTTCTTTAATCCATTCTATTTTTACAATATAATTCATTCTCCTTTCACATGAGAATAGTAATTTCTCTAGAAACTGACCAAATGCTTCATTGAAGCTACTTAGAATCAAACAAGTACATTGAATATATGAATATTGGCTCTTTTTGGACTGCCGCTGCAAATTGAGTGGATGTTGAGGGACGGGGTTCATCCCTCCCCACTCTCCAGTTCCGCAGTGTTTCGCATTTCAGCGCTGCCGAGAAGTTTCCCACTCATCACGACTGACCGGTCCCCACCGCTGGCATCCTCCGGCTGCGTCATCTCTGCCAGCTCCTGCATTTCCTGCACGGGGCTTGCGTCGCCGGCCTGCTGGGATGGGACGGCTCTGGCACGGAAGCCAAGACAGCTGCGGAACCAGTCTCTGCAGTGAGCTTTCTTATTTCTCTGCCATAGCCCCAGTGCCAACACCAACACCAGAAAGGCCACCACTGTCCCCACCACCACCGCTACAATATGGCTGGACTGAGATCCGGGCTCTGCAACCAACGACAGGAGAGCAGTGTTAGTGGGAGAGTTGGACAAAGCAGGCGAAAATTTCCAGCCTCTCTACCATGCTCAGCGTTCCACCCCGGCACGCAAAAGGGATTTTTCGGTTCAAGACGCTCCACAGTCCCCGGCTAATCATGGGTTTGTCGATTTTCCTGGGGCTCCGAGGTGCTACCGTAACACAGCTAATAGATACTGTACAGTGTCTACCGCTGTGCTGTGCTGGGCCATGACTGGGGTGCTAGGCACCATACACTTTAGATTAAGGTTCACTTGATAGCTGGTTTATAAAGCATTTGTACATGGTGAATATGCGGTCTCAACATACTAAACACACAGGTAAAGAGTGTACTTGTCTACACAGGGCCACTCAAGAAAACTAATCAGAATTGGCTTTTAAAATGTATTAGTTAAACCAAATTAAACCCGTGTGGACACTCTCCTTCAAAATTAAGGCAGCCTGAATTCTATTTAGCTTAATTCACTTTGTAGGGAGACAGGGTGGCTGCCCTCCGAACCTGAGGGTAAAGGGCCTTTCCCTCAGCCTGAGTGGGCGGGGCCAGCCCAAGCTCGCTCCACCCCCCGGAAGGGGAGGGGTGGAACAGGAAGTATAAAGGGCGGGGCCCTTAGCTCAGTTAGAGCAGCACCAGGGAGGGAGGCAGACGCAGACCGCGGGCTGCTCCCTTCAGAGCCTGTTGCCACACCAGGGGAGGCCCTGGACCCGTGGAAACCTCACCTGGAGGACGGACTGGGGCTGCCAGGACTGCCCGCTGCCGAGTACCCAGAGGAACTGGAGGAGCCGGAGGGGGAGTTGGAGCTGCCAACAGCCGAGTACCCAGAGGAGCTGGAGGAGCCGGAGGGGGAGTTGGAGCTGCCAGCCGCCGAGGAGCTGGAGGAGCCTGAGCCTGAGCTGGAGCTGCCAGCAGCGGACTACCCCGACGCACCGGCGGGACCAGAGGCATTCGGACGAGCGATCGGGTAGGAAGTAGCCCAGGGACAGAGCTGCACAGTGGTGAGTCTGTATTGCGGAAAGACCCCGCTGCTCCAGTGGCAGGACCCTCGTCCTGCCACTGTCAGGGCCCTGGGCTGAAACGCAGTGGTGTAGGGTGGGCCTGCGTTCCCCTACCCGGCCGAGCCACGCCGGGACCTTTGCCGGCGCGCCCCTGCCTGAGGGGCGCGCTATTGACTTTGCCGGCGCGCCCCTGCCTGAGGGGCGCGCTATTGACCTTTGCCGGCGCGCCCCTGCCTGAGGGGCGCCCTACAGACTCTGGCTGGTGGCCGCCCCGCCGTTAATTCCCCGCTGATGGAGGCGTGACCCAGGCCGGCCAGTGACCTCATAGCTCCCCACCGCCCCCTAGCGGGTAGGTGGGCCAACGCGGATCACACACTTCAGGCCACTGAATTCAGGCCACTTCAATTCTAAATAAGAGTAGGTCCAAACAGGCCGGGGGAGGAGGGGCGGGAGGAAGATGGGGAGGTGGATCAATGCGGTTTAGCGAATCCACTTTAAATTCAGGGCAAGTCTCTACTACAAAATTAAGTCGACCTAAGTAATGTCGACGTACAGACAGGACAGTAATTAAAACCCTTTAGCGTGTCCACACTGCGCCCCTTGTGTCGGCAGCGCGCGTCCTCACTGTGCCAGCGTGGGGCATTGTGGGACGGCGTCTGAAAGGCAGCAACAGGCGATGTCGTTAGCGCCCCGGTGTCGATCTAACTGCATCCACCCAAGCACTAGGCCTCGCGCGGAGCTGGAGTTATTCTGACGGTTCGGCGGGCGAATTCCATGGGTGGGAGCTGCCTTTCAGTGCAGACACTGACAGTTAGGGTGACATAAGCTGCCTTATATCTACCTAACTCTGTAGTGTAGACCAGAGCCTGCACTTTGACATGATTCAGATTAATTTTCCTGAGTGGCCCTGTGTAGACAAACCCTGCAGCCACCATTCAACCCTTTCTAAATTACTTCTATGTGGAACTTCAATATGAAGTGTCACCCAAGAAATCAAGTCATAAATGGGCATGGATGTGGGGTTGGGGGCCAAGTGGTCAGTACCTGGAGGTTCTGCTCCACCCACTCTACTCCTTGCCCTACTGGCTGATGGAGAAGGGATGTAAAGCCATGGACGGCTCTCTCAGCGGGAGACGGAGATCTGACCCTGCTACTCCCAGCCCTGCTGGGACCAGGGAACACAGAGACCCTCCCTCCTGGCTGCTTGTTGGCCTCTAGCTGCCACCGCACTGTTCCTTGCTGTCTGGCCTGTCCATGCCTGACAGGAGCCAGGCGGGGCAATCTGCCGGGGACCCGGGCAGCAGCCAGAATTAGTTGAAGATCCCAGCAGTTGGGCAGCCCGTTCCCAGCCCCGTTACTCACCCGCAGCTGCCGTCCCGCTGCTGACCAGGGCCACCTGGGAGACCGGAGCTGAGGTTGGCGCAGGCTCTGGAATGAGACAACGCAGAGGCGGTTGCAGCGAGCGGATGCAGAGTCCCAGGAGGTCAGGGGAGAGGAGTCCCATCCCCTCCAACTCCTTAAAATCGTCCCCCCAAATGCCACTTTGCAGAGTGAGAGCAGGGCTGGGCCGAGAGGGACTGCGATAGAGCGTCTGGGCCAGCCCCCGGTGCTGAGCCCGGACCAGTTATCCTGGACCCCAGCCCTGGCAGGGGGTTTGTCCAACCTGTTCTTAAAAACCTCCCATGACAGGGATTCCCCAACCTCCCTTGGAAGCCCACATCTGTGCAGTGCCCGGCCCAACAGGGCCCCGATCTCGGCGACCGTGTTAGGGTGACCAGATGTCCCAATTTTATAGGGACAGTCCCAATTTTTGGGCCTTATATAGGTTCCTATTACCCCTCACCCCATCCCGCTTATTCATACCCAATCTCAGTGACTCTGTGTCTGGGCAGAGCCTGGCCTGACAGGGCCCCGATCTCGGTGACTCTGTGTCTGGGCAGTGCCCAGCTGTGTGTGGATAAATTAAAGAAATGGCTCATCTGTCCCCAGGACCTTGAGTGGTTTGAAAGTCCAATCTCTACCAGAGCCTGAGGTCGGAGCTGGGACTCATCTCTGTTAAGCTTTCAGTGGACGTGTTGGGCCGTTTGTTATTTTCTATAGGTTTTCTCTGTGCTGCTAATGTAGCCTATTAGACTGGTTTTACATCAAATATAATATTAATGATAAATAGAAAAGTTAAGGTGGATTACGTGATTAGAGTATGGAGTAGTATGTATCTGGGTTATATTGATGATGTGGATATTGTTACTTCTTCTCTTTTCTTTGCTGTACCCTGCCAGCCACCCTCTCTGGCCAGCAGAAAGGAACGGCCTGGCACCACAGGGAAATACGCACTGGGTAAGCCGAGAAGGTCATACTCCGATGGTAAGGCAGGAACAGACCATAACTTACTCTGATCATTTCTTTTACCTTAGGACCAGGATTTTAGTACAATGTCCGCTGCAAGGCCTTGCTTCTTGTCTGCATTGCAAACTAAGTTGTGTAAGGTTCTTTTGTAACCTCTTTAGTAACCGTATAATCCTTTCTAAAATGTAATCCTGTCTGAAATTCTCTGTAAAATTGTTTGGTGTGAGTGAAGGCTGTGTGCATGGTTCAGGATGAGTGTCAAAACCATCACAAATGGCCAGTTGGTCAAGAAGTGAGAGACTTGGAAACATCAAAAACATCCATTGTACCCGATGCGAACTGAGTTAGCAGATTTGACAACCCTAGAGAGGAGACAAACATCCCCGAAGGCAAGACAACAAATAAAAGATCACAATGGGAAAAGCCAACAATGATCATCAAATGCTAATGACTATTGCAAAATCCACAGACTCGAATGGGAACGTACAAGTACAGAGCTGGGGTGTTTTGCTATGGGACTCTGGGTTCAGTCCTGCAAAGCCTCGGAGCATCGGATTCGCAATTAGATTGACTTGAGCTACGACAAACTGGTGACTGTTGCGGTATGTAAGGGTTAAGTAAAGACCTGGGTGACGGCTACCATGGTAATGGGGCGTAGGGCACAGGTGAGCACCATTTCTTTTGCTTGATAAAGTGGCCATCCTGTCCCTTCCTTTTTGCTTGTTAGATAGATAAGCATTGCAGCCGCATAAGAAATGTGGCTGTCTAAACAATCCCCTCTGTGGGAATTGGGGTTCTCTCGCCTCTCCCTCCTTTTTCCCAGCTACATCAACTGTGTTCAGGGTCGTGGCCCCCATAAGCTGCTGATTAAGGAAATCTGTAACTATAAGGATTGTAACAGCGCCAGCGCAATATGGATGTTAACAGTAAACAGGAGCAGTGTTGTACTTAAAGTACTGCACAGGATCTTTTCAGGGGGAATAAGACAAAACGCCACATTTATTAGTAATACATGTATTCATTAACACTGTATCATATGCATATAATATATTACACTTACACTCACACACACACAAACACACTCCGTCTTGTTGTTACCAATTAGTTGCTCCCCTTAACTTCACTGGCCAGGTGAGTTAGATGGGGGAGAGGGTGGAGCCGGGCTTCTGCCGATCCGGATCGATGCTCCCATGTTGACAAGACGAGACCCGGGGTCCTCTGCAAGACACCTCACTTTTATAGCAGCTTTCCTCTTATGCAAATCTATACCAGATTCAAACTCTGTGTCTGTGTCCATTGGTCCTTTGTGCTGCTTTCTTTTGAGTGTTGTCCCAATGCTGCAAAAAGGGTGTTTCCAAAAGAAGGTGCTTGCTTCTAACCCCCGAGGCCGTCGGTATGTCTGCTTGTCTTTAATGAGCCCACTTGACACGTTTTATTGTCCTTGGGTCTGGCTCCCAGCCCCTCTCCAACAGTTGAGGCTGTCTGGAGGTGCTGCCTTCCATGCCTTGCTCATCCACACCTCATTCATTCAACAGGGCAATTGATTAAGAGTGGGGGGGGGGAGCTCTTGTTCTACTGCTAGCAAAAAGAAATTTTTCTTCTATCTTATTCTATCCTTAGGGGCTATAATATTATACCAAGGGCGATGCAAAGTTTCTAAATGAGGCTTTGATACAAAGTCCCATGAAAACAGAGGTCACACGTGGGTAGACCCACCACAAGGTTATATGAAGAGGCACAATGTAAAGTCATATGAAAATTATCAGAGATTGATCTACAGCAGGTATAATTATTCTATATACAGTTATTAATATTCATTATATGGGTGTTCATACTACTAAATAAGGGTGTTGGGGGGTTATAGTAGATGTATGTATTTGCATATTAACTTGGATAAAAGAGTGTAATGTGATTAACCTGGTGCTTACTTGATGGGTTGAGTCGAAGGGAACAAGTACTGCAACTACAGAACGCCACTAGCCGTCACCTTCAGCCCCCCACTAAAACCTCTCCAGTGCATCATCAAGGATCTACCACCTCTCCTGAAGGACGATCCCTCACTCTCACAGTCCTTGGGAGACAGGCCAGTCCTCGCTTACAGACAGCCCCCCAACCTGAAGCAAATACTCACCAGCAACTACACACCACACAACAAAAACACTAACCCAGGAACCAAACCCTGCAACAAACCCCAATGCCAACTCTGTCCACATATCTATACAAGGGACACCATCATAGGACCTAACCACATCCGCCACGCCATCCGGGACTCGTTCACCTGCACATCTACCAATGTGATAGATGCCATCCTGTGCCAGCAATGCCCCTCTGCCATGTACATTGGCCAAACCGGACAGTCTCTACGCAAAAGAATAAATGAACACAAATCAGACGTCAAGAATTATAACATTCAAAAACAAGTCGGAGAACACTTCAATCTCCCTGGACACTCAATAAACAGACTTAAAAGTGGCCATTCTTCAACAACAAAAAACTTCAAAAACAGACTCCAATGAGAAACTGCAGAACTGGAATTAATTTGCAATCTGGACACCATCAAATTAGGCCTGAATAAAGACAGAGTGGATGGGTCACTACAAAAACTAAAAACTAATTTCCCTATGCTAATTTCCTACTACTGTAACTCACACCTTCTTGTCAACTATTTGAAATGAGCCACCCTGATTACCACTAGAAAAGTGATTTTTCGTCCTGTTGATAATAGCTCAGTTCCACTTTAATTGAATTGTCTCGTTAGAACTGACCCCCCTACTGGGTAAGGCAACTCCCTTTTCATGTACTGTTAACACATCTTCCTACTGTATTTTCCAGTCCATGCATCTGATGAAGCAGGTTTTAACCCATGAAAGCTTATGCCCAAATAAATGTGTTAGTTTCTAAGGTGCCACAAGGACTTCTCATTGTTTTTGCAGTAAAGGTATCCATTTACTCTATCCGCCTGCTCCTTCTTTCCTTCTTCAACAGTAAATATAAGGCCATCTGCAGGAAGTGTGTGTGTGTGTGTGTGATTGAACTGTTGTATTTTCAATAAACATGGCGTATTGCCTTGTCCCCTGAAAAAGATCCTGTGTGCCGCTTATAAGCATACCACTAAGACTAAATGTGCTTTGCAGCGGGTTGGTCCCTGGTGTACATTGTCACAGCACCGTGAGAAAAGCAAAGCACGGGGACTGGATCCCGATCCGACATGCTGGGAACTCACAGCAACATTCAGAGGCCTCGCAAACCCAACCCCCCAGGCTGGAGGAAGACAGACGCAGGCCTCCACCTGTGAGAGAGGACGGTTGGGAAGCTGGAAACTTGACATCCGTGCCCTCCAGGAGGCCCAGGGGAAATCCAAGGTGCGGTTACTCCTGAAATTGCGACCCACGGCGCTTACCTGTTGCATTCAGATGGATAGAAGCCAGACACTTGCTTTCATTCATCTCATTCACAATCTTCAAATTCCCTGCAATGGCTTTGCTGGCGTTTGTCACGATGAACCATCTGTTGGACACAGAGATGTGCCCAGCAAAGGAGCTGTCGACCAGGTTTGATTTCCCTTTCTTGATGATGGCTATCTGCACCCATGGCCCAGCCAAAGTGGGGGACCAGGACAGCTTGGCAAAGCGCTCCAAGAGGTTAAGGGGCTGTTGCGTGTCACTGCCCTCAGGCACGGACATAGTGATTTCTTGTTGACACTGGGTGGGGCCTGGGAGAAGACATCAACATTTCAGATCGGCTTTGGTGAAGCCTGGAAGAAGTCAGACTCAGAACCGGCCAGGGGGCAGGGGATACGTTATGGGGGGGGGGCTTCAAATATAAGGCACGTACCTCGCAAAGGCATAGCTCGTGCAAGTCACCCTCAGCTCGCTGCAGCCTTACTGCCGTCTACACAGCAAAATGAGCCCTGCTGCGCCGAATCGCAGGGTGGGTCTACACAGCAACCAGATGCAGGCCCGTGCCGACTGCGGGGCTGTCAAATTGCCGAGTAGATTTGTGCTCCCGCCAACGGGGAGGGTCTCAGAGCCCGAGCTCCCGCCTGAGCCCCAACATTTACATGGGTGTCTTCAGCCCCGCACAAGGCCGAGTCAGCTGAGCCGGCCTCTGGGCCCGCCGGGAAAGGGGGGGGCGGCTCGGCAGTGTAGACGCGTTCTGACTCGTGTCTGCAGAGAGGCCCGCGCTGTCCGCCACCAGAACTAGGCTCTGGGCACGTCACAGCGGCCATCGCACTTATGACGTCACACGCGTTTATTGCACCTCTCACTCCGCCCCCCGCCCCGCGGCCTTGCAGCCAGACCCCGCCCACCGTTCCCCGAAGCCCCGCCCCTTCCCGCCAACCGTTCCCCAAAGCTCCTAGGGTGGTCCCGCCCCCTTCGCCCACCCGAGGTGCACAGCGAGCGCGGGCGGCTTCACCTACCGCCCGAGAAGCGCTTGTGCGCTGCATCCTGCCGGCCCTGGGGCGGCACGCACTCAGCACCCTCCGACCCGCCCCAGGCGCTGAGGGCAGCTGCGCAGGGCCCCGCCCCTTCCCGTAAAGCGTTCCTGAAGCCCCGCCCCTTCTTGCCAACCGTTTCCCCAAAGCCCCGCCCCCGCTGTAACTCTGGACACCACCCATCAGCCCCCCCCGGCCTGAGGTGCCCCCCTGCCCCTGCCCGCGCCTGGCGCTGCACCATGGGCCTCGCGCCTGCGCAGTCAGACCTGAGGCCCGGGGGGGGGGCACTCACTCACCGCGGGGGTTCTCTGCCAGCCCCCCCCATGCCGCCCCCTAGGGCGGGAGCTGGACGGAAATTCAAGCACAACAAGCCCCGATTGGCAGGGATCAGCCTTGTGTTTATTAGATACAGACAGGACTGGGGGGGCTATTGGGGGGCTCCCCCTCCTGCCTGATGCTAACCAGGCGGGCTCAGCTTCGCGGGGGTGGGGGCGGGTCAAAAGAGGGGCCCCCTCCCTCACCTTGCAACTATTAGGGTGACAAGGGGGCCCCGCTCCACTCTGCCACGTCAGAGATCCCCCAAAAGCTGCAGAGCTCTACAATGCCCCCCCACAGGGCAGGACACCCCAAAACCAGACTGCACCCCGAGATGTGCCCACCTCAGAAGGCCCCCCCTGCCCCCAAGTGCATGGTGGGAATCCCAAATCCGGGAGACACCCCAACATGTCAGGAGACACCCCCAAAATCCAAGGGGATACCCCCAGATCAGGGTGACACCCCCAAATTTAAGGCAACACACTGACATTCAAGAGGATTTCCCCCAGATCAATGTGGCACCCCTGAATTTTAGGTGTACCCCTGAATTCAAGGGGACCTCCCAAGATCAGGGTATCCTGGCAGTCTCCAAATGCCCCCCACCCTCTGTCAGCTCAGCGCCCGGCCGGGGTTCCTCACTGCATCCACTTGTGGGGTGCCCACCAGGTGGGGTCCCCCACTTCCCGCAGAGGGGGAGGGGTGGGGATGAGGGAGGAGCTTGCAGCTGGAGGAACAGGGTTGCCATGGTTACCACCCCCCTGGCGCGACTCCAACAGGATACCCCGGGGAGATGGGGGGCAGGTAGCCCAGGGGATCTGGGGCCCAGAGGGGGGCACCGTCCGTGCCCAGGGTGGGCAGCGGGTCCCAGGAGAGGGGACACTGGCTAGGCTCCAGGGGGTTGTGGGTAATTGGGGCCCAGCTGGGGGGCAGCCCTGGATCTTCCTCGCCGGTGATGGGGTCAAAGAGGTCGCCGGGGTCAGGGGTCAGGGAGGCCACGCTCAGGCCCCAGCCAGGCCCCGGTTCTGGGGCCACGAAGGCCTCGGCCACGCCCAGGAAGGAGCTGGCAGCTGGGGTGGGAGGCTCTGGGCCAGGACGCCGGGGTTCTGCGGGGGGCGCAGGGTCCTTTGGGGACTCCTGGGCCAGGATGGAGGAGGCCAGGCGGTGCGTGGCGGCTTCGATGTCAGCAAATTGCCTGGGGAGAGAAGAGAAGGGCTGTGAGCTTCCCCCAGCAGGGCCCTGAGGGGCTGCGAGCTTCCCCACAGCAGTACCCCAAGGGGCTGCGAGCTTCCCTGTAGCAGTGCCCCAAGGGGCTGCGAGCTTCCCTGTAGCAGTACCCCAAAGGGCTGTGAGCTCCCCCCAGCAGTGACTTGAGGGGCTGCAAGCTTCCCCCTAGCAATGCCCTGAGATGCTCTGAGCTTCCCTCAGAAGTGCCCTTAGGGGCTGTGAGCTTCCCCCAGCCGTGCCCAAGGGGCTGTGAGCTCCCCCCCAGCAGTGCCCTGAGGGGGTGCGAGCTTCTCCCCAGCAGTGCCCAAGGGGCTGTGAGCTTTCCCCCAGCAGTGCCCAAGGGGCCGCAAGCTCCGGAGGGCTCCCACCTGCTGATCTGGTTGTGCAGGAACCGGCGGTGGTTCACCCGCCGCTTGCCAGGGCGGCTTTTGCGGGGTCTCTGCAGCGTCCGCATCATGTGGGACGAGGCCATGGTGACGAAGGTGAAGAGATCCCGGCCACGCCCGGAGAGCGCCACCTGCTGGGGGGGCAGGAAGCTCAGGGACAGGCGCCCGCCCCGTGGCATCCCAGCTCCTGGGGGTGGAGCTGCCAGGCAGAGCCCCCAGGCTGGGCGAGGCCGGCCCCCAACAGAGCCCTGCAGGAATAAATGACAGTTCTCAGCCCAGCAAGCCTGAGACCACACAGACCCCCGAAGGGACGGGCTGTGGGTCGGGAGTGAGGGGCACTGGCAGGGGTGGGGGGAGCCCAGGGACGGGCTAGCAGGGGGCTGGGGGTCGGGAGTGAGGGGCACCGGCAGGCCGGGGAGGGGGGGGAGGGCTGGGCTAGCTGGGGGCTGCGGATCAGGAGTGAGGGGCACTGACAGAGCTGTGGGGGGACCCAGGGTTGGGCTGGGGGGGTCTCTGTCTCTGAATAGGGGTCAGCCCTGGCCGTGAGGGGACAGCGTCTCCGGCTGGGCCCCCCAGGACACTTACTTGGTTCGAGGTCCAGGTGTGTGAAGAATCGGCCGCAGTCGCACCCCCCAGTGCTGCAGGGGCGGAGGGGGCCGTTCGGTTCTCCCTGGGGGCTGCCCCCTTCTCGCCTTCTGCCCCCCCAGCCCCGACCCTCCCAGCCAGCCCCGGCACCGGCTCCGGTCTCTGGTGGGGCCGAGCGCCACTGAGAGAAGCAAGAAGATGCTCAGAGAGTCACTGGCTGAGCCCCACCCCGATTCCCCCAACCCTCTGAGCCCCTCCCTCCTGCTCACCCCCCCTCTGCCCTCCAACTCCTGCGGGAATGGGGCATGGGGCCTTAGCCCCCAGGGGGCACTGTCTGCGAGCTGCCCCAGGGCCGGGGGGCAGCTGGCTTGGGGGCGGACTATGTCACGGGGCCTTCCCCCTCCAGCCAAAATCCCTCGCTGTGATAGTTGGGGGGCTGAGGGGGCCCCCCTTTGACTCTAATAACAGGGGGGGCTTGATGGGGCCCCTCCCCTTATCCATCTCTTTCCCTCCCTGGACCCCCATCGACCCCCCGAACCCTCCCCGCCTCCCCTTCGGCCCCCCCCCGTCGTCCCCCCCGCCCCCCGTGCCAGCTGACCAATTAGGACATTCTTTCCCCTGGGATGCGGCCCTGGCACTTAGCAGCAATTAGGGGCGTCCGGGGGCCGGGGGAGCCACGTGCCGACAGCTCCGTGGAGACGGGCTCAATGGGGCTCGCGGGGGCAGGAATCCGGCTGCACAAAGGGGCCCCCCCAGCTTCCCCCCTGCAGCCTGCGCCCGGCCACGCGGAGCGGTTAGAGCAATTGCTGGGAATTGGAGACTTAAGTGCGAGGTCAAAGTGTGTCCAACCCCCCCGCACCCCTGCCCGCATCAGCGTCTGGGCCCATCTACCCCGGCGTCCTGCCCCCCACATCAACGCCTGGGCCCAGCCCCTTCCCTGCCCCCCCATCAGCGCCTGGGCCCAGCCCCTTCACTGCCCCCCCCAGATCAGACCCACGGGCCCATCTACTCTGGGGTCCAGCCCCTTCCCTGCCCCCACATCAGCTCCTGGGCCCAGCCCCTTCCCTGCCCCCCCAGATCAGACCCATAGCCCATCTATCCCGGCATCCAGCCCCTTCCCTGCCCCCCGGATCGGACCCCCGGCCCATCTACCCCAGTGATCAGACCCGTAGGCCCCTCTTGCCTCCAGCAGAGGGTGGCAGACACCCTCCCCCCCACACACAGACACAGACACACATCTGCTTCCCCGCAGTTGGCTAAGCCAACCCCCCCACACACCTTGGCAAACACTGCCCCCCCTTCCTGGCTGGGGGAGATCAAAGCTCACCCGCCCCCCTCCCTGGCTCCCCTGCCCTTCGCAAGCAGGCAGCAAAATAAACTCAGGCTGGGAACAATGTCGCCTCTCATGTTAGCAGGGCCTTGCGGGGTGTGTGCACGGGAGGGAGGTCAGGGGGGCAGCGACCAGGGCCCAGCAAAAATCCTCTGAGCGAGGAGGCCAGGACGCCTGGGTTCTCTCCTGGCTTGGGGAGGGGAGTGGGGGCTAGTGGTTAGAGCAGGGGGGCTGGGAACCAGGACGTCTGGGTTCTCTCTTGGCCCTGGGAGGGGAGTGGGATCTAGTGGTTAGAGCGGGGGGGGGGAGCTGCGAGGAGGAGCAGGGTGTCTCTGTCTGTCTGGCCCCTCGCTGGTCTTTGGTGGTTTATTTTTCCACCAGGCCGGAGCCAAGCCGCCGCTGACGGGGGGAGCGCTGGGGCTGGGGCTGGCACCGGGAGGGAACCCCGCTGTCCCCCTGGCCCAGACCACAGCCAAGGCGGACATGAGCTGTGCCCAGGAATTGCGCGGCCCGTGGCCGTCACGCCTCGGCAGCAGGGCAAACGGCGCGCCAGGGCTGGCAGGGCGGGCGAGGGGGGGAAGAGAAGGGGAGGGAGCCGCAGCCCTAAGGGTGGGTGGGGGGAATGAACCGGGGGGGCGACCGGAACAGCCGAGCGATGGGCGGCTGAAGTCAAGAGAGACCCAGAGAAAGGGGGGGGGAGAGGAAGGGGGGGGTGCCGTGGGGCAGGGCAGGCAGCTGGCTGGAGCAGGCGACTCTGTGCCCAGGTGAGGCCCAGCCAGCCCCATGGTCGGGAGGAGCCGGAGGCAGCTTCCCCAGCCAGGCTCAGAACCTGCTGCCTGAGCCATGCCAGGGTCTCCGAGCCAATCGACTCCACCCACAGAACCCCACTCCCCGCCCAGAGCTGGGGAGAGAACCCAGGAGTCCTGACTCCCAGCCCCCCCCCCCACTCTAACCACTAGACCCCCTCCCCGCCCAGAGCTGGGGAGAGAACCCAGGAGTCCTGACTCCCAGCTCCCCACCCCGCTCTAACCACTAGACCCCCTCCCCGCCCAGAGCTGGGGAGAGAACCCAGGAGTCCGGGTTAGGCTGATATTTCTGTTGTTCATTCTCCTCCCCTCCTGTCTATTGCTGCATTTCCCGCCCCCCCACACCTTGCTTTAAATCTACCTGCTGGGGGCAGGGGGCAGGTCAAGGGCTAGACGAACCCAGGAGGAACAGGCCTGTTTGCCATGGGGAGGGGGGGTCCCTGCTGCATGCTAAAGCCAAAATTACAGCATGGGGCAAACCGCCTCAGGGGACGTTTGTGCCTTACCCCCTGCGAGAGTCCCTGTCTCCCCTCCTCGCCCGGAGCACCACGAGCGCTTCCCAAAATGTCCTGCACCCACCAGTGACGACTCACCCAGCCGGGTCACTCCCCACGGGGAGGGCAGTGTGGGCGCGCACCGGGGGCATCGGAACAGGGGGCCATGGCCCCCCACTTTTTACCTGCCACAAGGGCAAGCGACGGGGGGAGGGGGCGGAGAGGAGTGAGTGGAGGGAGTCTCGGGGGGACGGCAGGGCGCAGGGGCCCCCCCACTTTTAGCGCCCGGCCACCACTCCTGACGTGCACAGCCGGCTCCGCCGCACGCCGCTGTGAGCGGGCTCCACTTCATTTTGCAGTGTAAACGCGCCGTTAAACCGGAACAGTTGCTTTATGCTGGGGGGCGGATTCCTGGGAAAAGCCCATCGTGTTTGCTGAAGGGAGGGATTTACTCACATACCCACAGGCGGCCCTCGGAGCTGGGCGACCAGCCAGCAGCCGCTGCTCGCCCAGCGTGAGCCCCAACACAAATGAAGCACTGTGGGGAGGGGCGATGGGCCCGGGGGAGGGGCAGCAGGGCCAGGGGCATTTTCCCTAAGACCAGACCGGGTGAGGGCGGGAGGGGGGCTCTGGCTTGTTCCTCTCCCTGTGGTTTGGTTTGTCTCTGCGGGCGAGTCACGGACATTTCGGCAGGAAGTTTTTCCAAGGCAAACGCCCTGGATCCGGCCTGGCCAAGTCCCCGCGCCCAGACGGCTGCCCCAGGGCGGCACTAAGGGGTACCATGCTGCAGAGAGCGGGGCTGGGGTCTCAGCAGGGGGCGCTGTGCTACAAGGAGCGGAGCAGGAGTCCAATGGGGCCGCTGTGCTGCAGGGGGGGGCCCAGTAGGGGGCGCGCTCCCCCAGCAGTCAGTGCCAACCCCAATGCCCCATGGTGGCAATTTTCCAAGCCAAGCGGAGATTTCCTGGTGCCAACGTTCCCTGGGTGCAAAGAGACATTTTCCCTGGCCCAGCAATGGCCATTTTTCAGCTGGTCCCTCGTTTTCCTTCCTTCGTCTGCGTCTCTGGCACTGTTTATTTCTCGCGCCCGTGGCTGGCGATGGGCCCGCTGAACCCATCAGGGGTACGCCCGCCCCAGCAGGGCCGCCCTACACTGCCTTTCTTTCTTGCCTTTCTTCTTGGGGTCTTTTTTCCTAGTTCATTCATTCCTTCTTCCTCCCTCTCTCATGTTTCAGGGCAGCCCCCTTTCTTTCTTTCTTCCTTTCCCAGCCCCTCTGTCAAGCCGCCCGTCCCGCCCGCCCCGTGGCTGGAAGAACCAGGTTGCTCTCTGCAGCTCAGACAGAAGCCAGGAGCATGCGCCCCCCCGCCAGGGGCCAGCCCGGCTCAGCCCCACATACCGACCTAGCAGGGTGCGTGGAATGCGGACAGAGCAGACGGCGCAGGCCAGACACACACACACCAGCCCGCCAGCCGCGCACGCACCCGCGCCAGCCAGGGCGCCGCCAGACGCCGACCCCACCAGACCCCGGGCAGCAGGGGGCACAAGGCCAGCGACGGGGCGATCAGACCCCCCTGGCCCTTCCGGCAAGGCTTGGGACTTGGAGTGTCGGACGAGAGAGCACCGGACAAAGCCATGGACTGAGAGAGAGACGGGATAGATAGATAGATAGATAGATAGATAGATGTGGTGGATGGGGATAGATAGACAAACAGGGAGCTCTGGGGACAGACAGACAGACAGACAGGGGGCTCTGGGGAACGGACGGTTAGCCAGACAGACTCTGCCGGCCGAGTGACATCTCCACTCCTGCCATCGGTGGAAGCCCCTGGATCCAGCCCCCCAGCCATGGACCCCCCCTCCAACCTGTCGTCCCCCTCCAACGGCTCGCTGGTGGGTGGGCTGCCGGAGGCGGTGGGGCTAAGCCTGCTGGGGGCAGCCGGGGCGGCAGGGAACCTGTACACGCTGGCGGTGGCACGGGCCGGGGCCGTCCCCTCCCCGCTCCACGTCCACATCGTCCACCTGGCGCTGGCCGACCTGCTGTACCTGGCCGGGGTGCCCTTCGTCGTGCACAACGGGCTGGCGCGGGACTGGCACTTCGGCGAGGCCGGCTGCCGGGCCCTGCTCAGCCTGGACCTGCTCACTATGCACGCCAGTATCTTCCTGCTGACCCTGCTGAGCACCGAGCGGTGCCGGGCCGTGCGGCGCCCCTTCCGGGCCGCCCGCCGCTCCCCCGCCCGCCGCCGGGCCCTGGCCGGGGCCGCCTGGGCCGCCGCCTTCGTCCTGGCGCTGCCCATGATGCTGATGGTGCGACAAGAGGAGCGGGCGGCGGGCGACGGCCGGGTGCGGCGGCTCTGTGTGCCCACCTGGCACGAAGCCCAGTACAAAACCTACCTGACCGTGCTCTTCGGCACCAGCATGGTGGGGCCCGGGCTGGCGCTCGGGTACCTCTACGGGCGGCTGGCCCGGGCCTACTGGCTCTCGCAGACCCGGGGGGTGCTGGGCCCCCAGCGGGGGCCGAAGCAGCGGGTCTTCCTCCTCATTTTCCTCATCGTTGTGGCCTTTTGGGTCTGCTTCCTGCCCTTCTGGCTCTGGCAGCTGGTGCCTCTCTACAGCCCGGGCACGGCCGCCCGCCTGCCCGTGGCCACCGAGATCTACATCAACCACCTGGTCACCTGCCTGACCTACAGCAACAGCTGCATCAACCCCTTCCTCTACACGCTGCTGACCCGCAGCTACCGCAACTACCGACGGGCGCGACGGGCCGGGCGCAGGGCGGTGCCGCGGGCACAGGATGCGGGGCGCTGAGCAGCCAACAGACCTCCACAGGTAGGGGGGAGTGGGGCAGTGTGGGACAGGGGCACTGCTGGGGGAATATCGCAGCACTGGGAAGAGGAGCCGCAGGGTACTACTGAGGGAAGATCACAGCGCTGGGGAGAGGTGCCGCGGGGCACTGCTGGGGGAAGATCGCAGTGCTGAGGTGAGGTGCTGCAGGGCACTCCTGGGAGAAGTTCGCAGCATTCGGGAGAGGTGCCGTGGGGCACTGCTGGGGGAAGATCGCAGCACTGGGGAGAGGTGCTGCAGGGCACTGCTGGGGGAATATCACAGCGCTGGGGAGAGGTGCCGTGGGGCACTGCTGGGGGAAGATCGCAGCGCTGGAGAGAGGTGCCGCGGGGCACTGCTGGGGGAAGATAGCAGTGCTGGGGAGAGGTGCTGCAGGGCACTGCTGGGAGAAGTTCGCAGCATTCAGGAGAGGTGCCGTGGGGCACTGCTGGGGGAAGATGATAGGGGCCAATTTAGCTACAACTAATCAGGAAAGAGATCTTGGAGTCATCGTGGATAGTTCTCTGAAGACGTCCACGCAGTGTGCAGCGGCAGTCAAAAAAGCAAACAGGATGTTAGGAATCATTCAAAAAGCGATAGAGAAAAGGACAGAGAATATCTTATTGCCCTTATATAAATCCATAGTATGCCCACATCTTGAATCCTGCGTACAGATGTGGTCTCCTCATCTCAAAAAAGATATACTGGCACTGGAAAAGGTTCAGAAAAGGACAACTAAAATGATTAGGGGTTTGAAACAGGTCCCATATGAGGAGAGATTAAAGAGGCTAGGACTTTTCAGCTTGGAAAAGAGGAGACTAAGGGGGGATATGCTAGAGGTATATAAAATCATGAGTGATGTGGAGAAAGTGAATAAGGAAAAGTTATTTACTTGTTCCCATAATACAAGAACTAGAGGCCATCAAATGAAATTAATAGGCATCAGGTTTAAAACAAATAAAAGGAAGTTCTTCACACAACGCGCAGTCAACCTGTGGAACTCCTTGCCTGAGGAGGTTGTGAAGGCTAGGACTATAACAGGGTTTAAAAGAGAACTGGATAAATTCATGGCGGTTAAGTCCATTAATGGCTACTAGCCAGGATGGGTAAGGCATGGTGTCCCTAGCCTCTGTTTGCCAAAGGGTGGAGATGGACGGCAGGAGAGAGATCATTACCTGTTAGGTTCACTTCCCCTGGGGCCTTGGCATTGGCCACTGTCGGGAGACAGGATACTGGGCTGGATGGACCTTTGGTCTGACCCAGTCTGGCCATTCTTATGTTTATTGGGGAGAGGTGCCACGTGGCACTGCTGGGGGAAGATCGCAGCGCTGGGGTGAGGTGCCGTGGGGCACTGCTGGGGGAAGATCGCAGCATTTCTGGAAGGTGCTGCAGGCCACTGCTGGGGGAAGATTGCAACGTTTCTGGGAGGTGCCGCAGGGCANGGCCCTGCTGGGGGAAGATCACAGTGTTTCTGTGAGGTGCCACAGGGCACAGCTGGGGGAAGCTCGCAGCGCTGGAGAGGTGCCGTGGGGAACTGCTGGGGGGAAGATCGCAGCACTGGGGAGAGGTGCCATGGGGCCCTGCTGGGGGAAGATCACAGCGTTTCTGGGAGGTGCCACAGGGCACTGCTGGGGGAAGCTCGCAGCTGTGGAATCCCCAGCTCTTGTCCAGCCCTGACCCGGGGGGAGGGGCTGGTCCAGGTGGCAGGGAACAGGGTACTGGGGTTTCCCCTCTAGGGGGCACTAGCCCCCCTTAGCAGCCATATGTCTCCCCCGCACTGTTGGAGCTGGACCCTGGCTCTCGGGGCGGGGGGCAGCCGCCAGCATGGGGGGGGACACCCCAGTACCCTCACACATGTGGCTGGCCCTGAGCCCCCTTCTCTCTGCACCCCTAGGAGCGGCGCCCCCTGCAGCCGGGCCCTGGACATGGCCCCCCCTCGCCAGCCCCCCATGAGGACGATGCATCAGCCCCCAGCGACCCCTCAACCCCACGCAGCCGGGACCAGATGCAAAAGGAACAGCCCCAGCGAGAAACAAGGCGCCAGGACTCCTGGGTTCTCCACAGCCGACTGCGCTGGGAGGGAAGGTGGGGGGCAGGACTCCTGGGTTCTCTCCCTGGCTCTGGGAGGTGTTGTACCTCCTGCGGTACCTTTGGGGACCCCTATATGAAGTGGACATGTGGGGGGGGCTGGTTTCTACGCCGGGGGGAGGTAACCAGAGCCCCCCAGGCACTACCACAGCGGGGGGGGGCCATGCCCCCTGTGCCCAGCTCGTGACACGCTGCCCGCGAGAGAGGTGGCACAAGCCAGCACTGTGTCTGCCCTTGGGGTCAGCAAAGAGAGAGCCCCCCCAGGTCCCTCCCCCAGCTGTGCCGGCCCCGCCCTGGGCACGAGGGGCTCCAGCAGCTTCTCCCTCGGCCTTGCCAGGCTAATCCCCAGGGAAGAAAGCGTCTGCTCTGCCGGGCAACGGGCAATGGCTGGCGAGCAAAAGCCAGGCACCGGAGCAAGGGTTGGCAGGGGGGCGGGGCTACAGTGACAGGGGCCAGCAGGGTGGGGTGGGGGGCTGGGAGCCAGGACTCCTGGGTTTTCTCCGGGGGAGTTGTTTCTAATGATTAGAGCAGCAGGGGCTGGGAGCCAGGACTCCTGGGTTTTCTCCCTGGCCCTGGGAGGGGAGTGGGGTCTAGGGGTTAGAGCAGGGAGGACCAGGAGCCAGGACTCCTGGGTTCTCTCCCCGGCTCCTCCCCTTTGCTAAGATTGTAGCTTTGGTCTCTGCCTCCGGCGGCTGTGAGGGGGCCCAGGCCGGGTGCCAGGGTCCCGGCCAAACTCAGCTCCCCTGGAAACGCCGTGAGGGGCAGGCCCCAGCTTTTAATCCCCCCCCCCCACGCTCCAAGCTGGGGGTGTCAATAAACCACCCCCGTCTCTCCGCATCTCCTGTGTGCGTCTCACCCGCCCGTCCGGCCCCACCAGGCAGCCACGCGCGGGAAATCCGAGATGAACTTTAATAGAAGACACAAACCGGGGGGTAAAACGAAAAGCAAACAGAACCCGCCGAACCCCCCGCGTCCTCACCCAGCCAGCGCCCGCCCCGGGGGCCAAAATACCCCACAACAGCCCCACGTAGCCCACAAGCCAACGGCTCCAGACCCAGCCACCTTAAGAGTCCCCCCCCCCCCGCAAATCACTGTGCAGAGAGAATAATGGGGGGGGGCAGGATCCAACCCAGGAGAGGGGGTGACCCCCACAGCCAAAGACCAAGAGATGCTAGGAAAAGGGGCCCGGAGGGGGGGGGGTGTTTGGCGACCCAGCGTTTGCTGAAGCGGGGCGGGGGGAGGGAGAGGGCTTAGCAAAGAGTTTCCATCTCTCCTGTGGCCACTGGGGGCGGGGGAGGGGTCCCCATGTGTTGGCCGTAACCCCACAGGGACCCACTAGGGTTTACACGGAGCTGCTGAGATGTGGGAAAACTCAGAGTCCCGAGGGGGGGGGGGGGTTCGGCCCCAGGGAGCCAGTTAACCCTTCAGTGCCTGCTTCTTCCAGAGTGTAGGGTGGGGGGCGCCCCCGGCCAGCCCCGCCCCACAAGGGAGCACGACGCGGGGAAGGGGGGGAAATGTGCTCAGGCGGCCCCTCTAGTCCTGGGGCTGAACAGGCGGGGGGGGGGGGGGTGGGGGGGGGGGGATCCCAGGCTGGGGGGGGCTGGGTTGGGGGGATCCCGGGGGGGGGTGCTGATGCTGTGTCCCCCAGCGGTCAGATCCTGGTGGGGGACAGGGGGGTTATTTCATAGGGGAGCCAGTTAGGATGCAGCCACCCCCCCCTCCCCAGGGCCCCCCATTCTAAAGTGCTGTCTGATACGCGACCAGCCCCCAGCGTGGGGCCGGGATGGGGCCCAAGACCCAGTGCTGAGCCTGGCTTCGTCGCTGCGCCGGGGGGCCCGGTCCCAGGGCTCCTCACGGGGCGGGGGGCTCGGCCGGGGGGGGGCTGCGGCTGGTGGTCGGGGGCCGGGGTCTCCGCGTCGGGCCCGTCGGCCTCATCGTCTGAGACGCCCTCCAGCCGGAAGACCTGACGCACCGTGCGGGTGGTGAATGTCAGGGGGGCGCGCCTGGGGGGGAAAGAGGGGTCAGTCCGGGCCATGGGCCCCCCACAGCACCCCCGCCTGCTCCCACGGCAGGCCCCAAGTCAGCGCCCCCACCGTGGCCCCTAGTTCATCTCCCTAGGGCCCCCCACAGCCAGCACCCCAGGTTCAACAGTGCCCCCCTGGTCCCACAGGGTCCCCCCCAGCTAGCACTGTTGCCCCCTTCCCCCCCCACCGGCTCCCCTGCTCCCACCCCCTGGGCCCCCACCACAGCCAGCACCCCACCTTGCTCCCCACGGTGCCCCCAGTACCCCCCACCACCAGCAGCGTCCTCCTTGGAGGCCCCACACCCCATGCCCACACCCCCCACGCCCACACCCCCCACAGCACCCCCGCCCCACCCTGCCTGGCACCCCTTGCCGGAAGAGGCTAGAAATGACACACTTGGCCCCACACGCCCCCCCCGGCAATCCCCCCAACCCTCCCGCAAGCTGAGCACAGCAGCAGCGTCACACAGCAGAGCCTGGGGATCCGAGGGACCCCCGACGCCGGTAACTGCCCCCCACCAGCTGGTGCCTGGGACTGTACTGTGGGGGGGTGGCGGGGGAGGGGAAGGGAATGGGTCGGGAGAGGGATCCCACAGTGCGGGGGGGAGGGGAGCTCAGAGGGGTGGGCATAGGTGGAGCTCGGATCAGGGGGACCGTTGGTGGGGGGGAGGGGAGTTTGGATTGGGGGACCCTGGGAGGGGGCAGAGGGAACTCAGGGGGGGGATCCCTGTCCCAGTCGATGGCTCAGCCCCTCCCCCCCTACACACACACACACAAGCAGCCCCCCTCCCCCACGGGGCGCTGGGAGCAGGCACTGCCACACAGCACTGGCATGTCGGGGGGCAGCAGGAGCCGGGGGGGGGGGGCATACTTGCGCTGGAGACGCTCCAACTTGCTGGGGGGTCGGAAGAGAGAGAAGGAAACAGGAGAGACGGAGAAAGTGAGAGAGAGAGAGAGAGACAGAGACCGCCCCAGCCACGGAGAGATGGGAACTAGTGGACACAGCAGGCGGGTGGGGGGGGGAAGGGCTGGGAGCCCGGACGCCTGGGTTCTCTTCGTGGCTCTTCTGCGGGTCCCACCCCCGTCCCCGTGCCTCAGTTTCCCCTCCTGTGCTGACCTATTGTGCTGCGCATAGATTCCTTTCACCTGAGCCCTGGTGGCGCTGCCCGGCTGACACCCTTCTCCAGCACCAGCTGGCCCCAAGCAGCACACGGCCCCCACCCTGCCCCCGAGAGCCAGACTGACCCCCATCCCTGGGGGGGGCTGTCTGGGGCACGGCGGAAAGAGCTCTGGGGTCAGGACTCATCAGTATGGTAGGAATTAGATGGGTGCCCGGCGGCCAGGTGGGGAGAGCCGGGTCCCGCCCCCAGCACCCCCCCAGCCCTGCAGGGAGAGCCGGGTTCGGAAAAAAAACCCGGCCCCTCACCCGCCCAGCCCCTTGGGGAGAGCTGGGTTCCACCCCCCTCCAGCCCTGTGGGGAGAGCCTGGTTCTGACCCCCTCTGTAGGACCCAGGCCCCCTAGAGCAGTCGGGTTCAAATTCCCACCCCCTGGCCCCTCGAGGGCTCGTCCTCCAGTTCACAGCAACCCCCCGGTGCCCCCAGCCACCGCCTGGTGCCCCTGCCGCCCCCCAGCGCCCAGCGCCCCCCCGGTCACCTGAGCCGGTTGCGCAGCGTGGTGACCTCGCGGTTCATGGACTCGGCCGACTCAGTGACGTCGTCCAGCTCCCGCTGCATGCGGCGCCGGCTGGAGTTCGCCCGCGACACCTCCTCCTCCGCCTCCTCCAGCTGCCGCTTCAGCTGCTTCAGCCGGATGTGGCCCTTCTCCACCTGCCGGGCACGGAGCGGGCGGCTCGGCGGGGGCGGCACTAGGGGGCTCCGTGCCACAGGGAGTGCGGGGCGCTGGGCCACACGGGCCGGCGCGGGGAGGTTTGGCAGGGGGCTAGCGGGGGTTGCGTTGTGCCGCGAGGGGCCAAGCAGGGCAGGGCAGGGGGCTGGCAGGAGGCACCATGGGGCTGGGCAGGGTAGTGGGTCAGTGGGGGGTGCCGTGCTGCGAGGTATTGGTGTCGGCGGAGGGGGGGGGCTGTGCCACGAGGGGCCGAGCAGGCCATGGGCTGGCAGGGGGTGCCATGGGGCAGGGCAGGGGGCACCGTGGGGCAGGGCATGGGGCTGGTAGAGGGCGCCATGGGGCAGGGCAGGGGGTCGGGGGGAGACGCCATGGGGCGGGCACATACCTGGTCCTTGAACTGGTCGGCGCTCCGACGCTCCTCCTCCACCTGTAGCACCACCTCCTTCAGCCGCTTCTCCGCCCGACGCACCAGCTTCCCTGACAGGATCCGCTCCCTGAGCCGGGAGGGACACGGGAGGGTCAGCACCAGGCTCAAGGGGGGGTGCACCGTACCCAGAATCCCCCAGGGCAGCCACATCCCTTCTGTGACCCCCAGAGGGTTCTGGGTAGACAAAGGCCAAGCCCCCCGCCCCGGGAGCATTCTGGGTAGTCAGGCCTCCTGGTCCCACAGCAGTGGGTTATACCACAGGGGATACAGCCCCAGAGCATGCTGGGTACCTGGTTCCCAACTCTGCCCCCCTACCCCTACCCTGCTGTCCAGCCCCACGGCATGCTGGGTAGCCCCACTCCCCAGCGGCCTGGCCCCAGGGTCACCTGGACTCCTGCTCCAACTGCTCCTCCAGCTGGGCCACCTTGGCCTCCAGGGTGGCGATGGTCAGCTTGTACTTGGCCTTGACGGAAGAATCCAGCTCGCCCAGCTTGGCCCGCAGCTCCTTGTTCTGCCGCTCCATCTGCTGCCGGGCGTTCTCCGCCTTCTGCGAGAAGCTGCGCTCGGCCCCCAGCTCCGTCGTCAGCGTCTCCACCTGCGGGGGGGGGGGGGGGGGGGGGGGGGGGGGGGGAGCTCTTTCCTTCCCTTTGTTTCCCCCCCCCTGCGGTGTTTTTGGCTTTGCCGCCCCCCCCCCCCGGTGGCCGGGCCGGGGGGGGGGGCACCCCCCCCCAGCCTGGTTTTT
>NC_048311.1:40925731-40934535 GCF_013100865.1 Trachemys scripta elegans | reverse complement strand
AGGGGGGTGGGAGCCAGGACTCCTGGGTTCTCTCCCAGCTCTGAGAGGGGAGGGGGGTCTAGTGGTTAGAGCGGGGGGGCTGGGAGCCAGGACTCCTGGGTCCTCCCCAGGTCTGGGTGGGCCATGGGGGTCCCGGGGAGGCTTCGTACCCTTTGTGTTCTCGCCTGCCCCCACCAGCAGCTGGTAGAAGATGTGGAAGGTTCTCTCGTCCTTAGCCTGGCGGATGGCGCGAGATTTCTCCAGCAGGTCTGAGCCCGATGTTAAGGAAAGGAGCGTGGGCCCTGGGATCAACCCCCCTCCCACAGGGAGGGGGAATCACCCCCACACGCAGCCCCAGAGCCCCCCATACCTCAGGGAGGGGGAATCACCCCCACACGCAGCCCCAGAGCCCCCCCCCGTACCTCGGGGAGGGGGAATCACCCCCAGCCCCGAGCCCCCCCGTACCTCAGGGAGGGGGAATCACCCCCAGCCCCAGAGCCTCCCCGTACCTCAGGGAGGGGGCATCACCCCCCCAGCCCCGCCACACACCTTGCTAGGGGCCATGTGCCCTGCCCACCCCCCTCCCATCCTGCCCCCCAGCCCAGAGGATACATGTCTCTATATTGGCTCCAACAATGTAGCCGGCCACGTCAAAATTGATCCGGATGAATTTACCCTGGGCGGGGGAAAGAGTGCAATGGAATTGATGTTGCGGGGCGGAAGGACTCCTCTGCCACCCCCAGGATCCCCACACCCAAACCTGCCCCTTCCCCCGAGGACCCCACACTCCTACCTGCCCCTTCCCCCGGCCCCCCATGCCCCAATCTGCCCCTTCCGGCCTGCCCCTTCTCCCGAGGCCCCCACACTCCTGCCTGCCCCTTCCCCTCATTCCCCCCCCCAGCCCTGCTGTCCCCCGGCACTCACGAATCGGGAGGAGTTGTCGTTTTTCACTGTCTTGGCGTTGCCGAAGGCCTCCAGGATGGGGTTGGCCTGAAGCAGCTGCCGCTCCAGCTCGCCCTGCGGGGAGAGGGCCGGGGTCACGCCGGGGGGGGGGGCGCTGGGGGGCAGGGAGCTCCCGGCTGCCCCAGCCCCACCTCTCCCAGCAGGGGGCACTATTATATGGGTGACCGCCCCCGCTCCCGGGATTTGGGGGTTAACCACAGGAACCGCAGGGCTGGGAGCTACTCACGTAGGAGACGGGGCCGGAGCTCTGTGGCGGGGTCACACGCACATGAGATGGGGGGGGAGGGACGACAAAACACAAACAGAACCGGAGGGTTAGTCGGAGCGGCGACGAGGGAGGCGACTGAACAGGACAAAACGAGGCAACAGCGACACAGACCGGGAATCGACCCTGCCCCCACACTAACCACCGGCCCCCACCCCCCTCCCCAAGTGGGGGAGAGAACCCAGGAGTCCTGGCTCCTGGCACTGGGGCAGATGTAACAAAAAAGCCTTTGTCAAAGACAGCCCAAAAAAACAAAAAAAAGCCAGCCAAAGAAGCAAAAGACAACTCAGTGAACTGCGCCCCAAGGGGGCGGGGCTATGGGTAGCCAATCAAAGGGCAGGAATGGCTGAGGGCAGGCGGGCAGGCAGGTGGCACACGATGCATCCACTTGCCGGGTGCTTGGCCATGTTCGGTGACTCCAGCTGGAGGCAGCAAGACAGGGGAGAGGGGAGGTTACTGCTGGAGGACGCGGGTATCCCACTTCACCCACCAACGGCCCCCTCCAGCCACGCTGCCAGCAGTCAGAACACAGCCGCCTCCAGGGCGCTAGGGCTGGTTATATGGGGACCCCTCGCCCGGATGCAGACCCTCTGGAGTGGGTCACGGGGCCTGGCTATACGGGGACCCCTCACCCAGCACTGGGATGCAGCGTCTCTGGGGTGGAACCCAGGTGTCCTGACTCCCACCCCCCACCCTCTCAGCACTGGATAGCTCTAACCCTCTCACTTCGGCCCCAGACCCACCTTCCTCATTGCCCCAGGGACTCTGGGGTAACACACAGGGCAGGAACATAGCTGGGGGGGGGGGGCACATCAGGGTGGGGGGGAGCTGGCAGGGCCTAGACACAGGTGTGGGGGTGGGGAGCGGTGGGTTTATATGAGCAGCTGGGGGGGAGGAAGGGACCCTGAACTGGCCAGGTGGGCATCTGAGCTGGCACAGGTGATGAGCCCCAGTAGTACCCGCCCACCCCCGCAGGGAGCACCCACCCCAGCACCCATGGGTGCCCAGTGCCAGGTCGGCGCAGCTGGACTCTCACCGGGACGCTCTGCTCCTTGCGGGCCTTGTGGGAGGAGGCCACGTGGGCCAGGTACTGGATCACCTTCTTGGTGTTCTCCGTCTTCCCGGCGCCGGACTCGCCCCTGCAACAGCACCAGGCCTGCGGTGATGGGCATGGGCCAGAGCCACCCCCCCGGCAGCCACATGGGGCAGCACTACACACACAGCCCAGCAGGGGGCAGCACTGGGTGCACACACACGCACACACACACACCCCAGCAGGGGGCAGCGCAGGGCACACACATATACACACACACACACACACCAGCAGGGGGCAGCGCTGGGCACACACACACACACACACACACACACACACACCAGCAGGGAGCAGCGCTGGGTGCACACACAGAGCCCAGCAGGGGACAGCGCTGGGTGCATACACACACACACACACACCAGCAGGGGGCAGCGTTGGTCTCTCTCCCGCACGCACACCCTCATCCCCCCAGCAGGGAGCAGTGCTGTGCGCACATACGCACACACACACTCAGAGTTTGTGACACTTACGTGCACAGGATGGATTGATCCTCTCGGTCTGTTGGAAGAGACAGGAAGTGAGTGTGGTGCTGCACACACCACCCAGCAGTGTCACCCCCCACCCACCCACAGCTCCCTCCTGAATATGGGGGGGGTGCGTCACCCGGCTGAATGTAACAGTCCCCGCCCTTGCTGCCCCAGAGCCCCCATTTCCCCAGCCCACACAACCCCCAGCACGGACACACACACACAGAGCAGAGCCCAGCCCCCCAGCAGGACACACACCCACACACCAGCAGAGGGCAGGGCTGGACACACACACACACACACACACACAGAGCAGGGCCCAGCCCCCAGCAGGGGCCACACACACACACACACACACACACAGGGGGCAGGGCTGGACACACACACACACACACAGAGCAGGGCCCAGCCCCCAGCAGGGGTGACACACACACACACACACACAGAGCAGGGCACAGCCCCCAGCAGGGGCGACACACACAGGGAGCAGGGCTGGACACACACACACACACACACACACACACACACAGAGGGCCTAGCTCCAGCAGGAGCAACACACACACACACACACACACACACAAGAGGCAGGGCTGGACACACACACACACACACAGCGGGGCCCAGTCATCAGCAGGGGCCACACACACACACACACACACCCTGCAGCATGCTGCGGTAGGCGGCCTCCGAGATGGCGTAGATGTGGGGCGGCATCTCATGGCGCTTCTTGCCCCGATACATCTCGACAATCTGCTCCGTGTAGATGGGCAGGTTCTTGTAGGGGTTGATGACCACACAGAACAGCCCTGAATACGTCTGGGGAGGGCAGAGAGAGAGAGTGGAGAATTAACAGGGGAGGGGCAGGGAGCCCGGACTCCTGGGTTCTCCCAGCAGCACCATTAGGACAGGGAAACTGATCCCTAGTAGTCAATTCCCAAGCAGGGCCGGGCGTTCGGGGGCCAACACAGAGGAAAGGGGTCGTGCCAGAGCGAGGGCCGCGGGTGCCCCCGTTCGGTCCAGCTGGCCCAGAGCCCCCTGGTGGTTGTTGGGGGGCAGGACCCTCTGCAAGGCCAGGAGGATGGAGACATGTCTGGGCTCTCTTTTGACCCCAACCAGCGCCCACCTGATCCCTAACGGGTGCACGGAAAGGGGGGAAGGGGAGATCGGGGGATCTGATGGGGGTTTGTATCCCCACTCCCCTCCCAGAGCTGGGGAGAGAACCCAGGCGTCCTGGCTCCCAGCCCCCCTGCTCTACCCACTAGACCCCATTTCCCTCCCAGAGCCGTAGAGAGAACCCAGGCATCCTGGCTCCCAGCCCTAACATCTGCTGCGTGCACGGCCCCCAGTGGCAGCTGGGCTCAGGGTCTGTAATTACAGGAGGGGCCACCCACCAATTAAATCCCAGCTAATTACAGAGCCGAGGGGCACTGGCCGGGAATGTCCCTGCCCCAGGCTGGGCGAGGTGCCCAGGCCAGCACAGCGGGGGAGGGGCAGATCCAAGCCCACCCACGGGCACCATGGGAGACCTCTGGCAACTCAAGAACTGACATGGTCTAAGCTCAGCGCTGGGACCAGGACGCCTGGGTTCCATCCCTGGCTCTGGGAGGGGAGTGGGGGCTATTGGTTAGAGCAGGGGGGCTGGGAGCCAGGACTCCTGGGTTCTCTCCCTAGCTCTGGGAGGGGAGTGGGGTCTAGTGGTTAGAGCAGGGGGCGCTGGGAGCCAGGACTCCTGGGTTCTGCGGGGGATGGAGTGTTTTTCTCCCTGTAGTACATTGGGGTTGGGGCCATGACCAGCTCCGGACCCATCCGTGGGACCCTGCAGTTGGTGATGAGCCCCAAATCCCCATGGAGGGAAGAGTGGGGCTGGACGCAGGTCAGGGGGGCATCGCTCCCGTGGGGGAGGGAGCGGAGCTGCCACCCCGTGACCCCATCTCATGCTAAGAAGGGACAGGCATGTCCTGAGCAGGGAAGGGTGACAGGCCGGGCTGGGGTGATGCCCGGGGGGGTTCAGTGGGGGACAGGCCGGGGGCACTGTGCTGAGGGAGACCTCCCTGGGGCGCTTTCCCCTCGGTGCCAACCCCGCCCTCCCCCGCAGGGCAGGACTCGCACCTGGCGCTGGGGCCCGCCCAGGCTCTCAGCAAACAGGTCGGGCCTGTCCTAGCCTGGCACCACGCCAACCTGCCCCACACCCAGCCCAGCTGAAGGGGGGCAGGGATCCGAGGCAACCTGCCCCTCCCCCCACAGCCAGCCGCCCCCGACCTCGGCTGCTGTGTCCTCTGCCCCCCACCTCACACTGCCGCAGGCCCAACCCCATCTGCCCCCTGCACTGCTCAACGTCCCACTCTGATCCCCAGCGTCCCCCCGCCCCCACGGGCATGGCCCTGTCGGGGCATCAGGGCCAGCCCTGATGGCTAGTGGAGAACGACCCCCGCTGGGACCCCCGCCCTGTAGCCCAGAGCCCCCAGCTGATCCCCCCCAGGACAGCCCCCCTGCTGAGTCCTCTGCCCCACAGCACAGGCCTCTTGCACCATAGCACAGCCCCCCTACCCCACAGCACAGCGCCCCCCGCTGAGCCCCCCACCCCACAGAATAGGCCCCCTGCTGAGCCCCCTGCCCCACAGCACAGGCCCCCTACCCCACAGCACAGCGCCCCCTACCAAGCCCCCTGCCCCACAGCACCAGCCCCCTGCTCCACAGCACAGCACCCCCTGTCCCACAGCACAGCACCCCCTAGTGCCACCCTGGGGCACCGGAGCCAGCGCTGGGCCCACGGCTCCCACGGGGCAGGGCTGCCCCTAACGGGTTCCCAGCCAAGCCCCTGGCTGTGCTCCGCCCCCCCCGGCCCATGAGCCAGCCCCATGGAATCCACCTGTCCCGCCCTTCACCCTGGCCCAGCCCTCCCTGCCCCGGGGCGAAGTACAGGCCGCTCCCTGCCTCCCCCAGCCCAGAGACGCGCCCAGCCCCACACCTGCCGGGACAGGCCAGGGACGGGGCGGGGTGACCCCTAGTGGGGACGTCAGGCAGCACAGGCCGGGGCAGCCCCCGGCAGGCACCAGGCGGGACCCCCTCTAGATGTCACCGCCTGGCCCTGCGGCTTCCCCCATCCCCCATCTCTCCCAGTCCCCATGACAACGGGGAGAGGGGGGCACATTGGGGACTCTTGGCTGCATCGGGGGGGAGGACGGGGGGGACAAGGGGCCTTTTCATATCGGGGGTGCTGGGAATCCTTGGTTCAGTGTGAGGGGGGGTCTAGTGGGTTAGAGCAGTGGGGCTGGGAGTCTGGACTCCTGGGTTCTCTCCCCGGCTCTGGGAGGGGTGTGGCGGGTTGGGCTCCCGGACGCCGGGGTCCCGCACTCACGTAGATGAGGCCGGAGTAGTAGCGGTCCTTGAGGTTGTGCAGCACGGAGGCCTCGTTGAGGCAGGTCAGCTCGGCCATGTCCTCCACCTTGGAGAACTTCGGGGGGTTCATCTTCTGCACCTCGTGTTTGGGCACCAGCACCTGGCGCCCGTTCTCCGCCAGCTCCACCAGCACCTCATCGCCCCGCTCGTCCCGCAGGCTGGCCGCCTCGAAGCCGTGCCGCTCCGAGGGCACCCACACCAGCCGCTTGGCCGTCCAGTCCGCCTGCGTGGCCGGGTTCCCCACCGAGTCCCGGTCCACAAATAGGTAGCGCTCGGCGGTGTCCCGCTGAGCCACCCGCGCCGCCATGGCTGGGGACGGAGGGAACCTGGGGGGGGAGAGGGGTGGGGTCAGTGCCGCAGGGAGACCCTCCAAGAACGCGCTAGACCATGCCACCCCCCTGAGAGACCCTACAATAACAAACCAGCCCCGAGAGACCCTACAATAACACACCAGCCCACACCACCCCCCTGAGACACCCTATAATAACAAACCAGTCCCGAGAGACCCTACAATAACACACTGGACCACGCCGCCCCCCTGAGAGACCCTACAATAACAAACCAGCCCCAAGAGACCCTACAATAACAAACCAACCCGAAAGACCCTACGATAATGCACCAGACTACGCTGGCCCCCGAGAGACCCTATAATAACAAACCAGCCCCGAGAGACCCTACAGTAATGCACCAGACCACGCCGCCCCCCTGAGAGACCCTACAATAACAAGCCAGCCCCGGGAGTCCCTACAATAACGCACCAGACCATGCCACCCCCCTGAGAGACCTTATGATAACACACTGGACCACGCTGCCCTACTGAGAGACCCTACCATAATACACCAGAGCACACCACAGCAGGAAGACCTACAATATCAAACCCAAGAAGCCACAGAGTGACCCTACAATAACAAACCAGCCTGTGCAGGCCTGAGAGGCTTTGCCAGACAGTGCCCCTCACTCCCGACCCACAGCTCCCTGCTGTCCCAGCCCTGGCCCCTCCCCTGCAGCTCTGCGGGTGCCCCTCACTCCCGACCTCCTTGTCACTACAGCTGAGACCGGCCAACTCACGGCATCCGCCAGCCCGATTCCGGCCCCATGGCAACCAGACCCAGTGATTCCCCCCCCACACCGCCCACCTGCCCTTCCTTCAGGGGGAGGGGCAGGCCCCCTGGCTCCCCCCCACCTTAGCCCATCACACACACACACACACACACACACACACACACACACACACACACGGTCTCCAGCTCACAGGTAACCCTAGCCTGGCACTAGGGGCCTCCCTGCCCCTCTCTCGGGGGGGGAGGTGGGGGGGAAATAAGCACCCAGGGGTCTGGGAATTTAAAACTCTTGGGCAGGGTGGGGGATTTCTCATTGTGATCTGTCCAGAACTGTTTGTTATTGTAGGGTCTCTCTGCAGGGGGCGGGGGGAAAGCCACATGGTTTGTCACGGTAGGGATTCTGGAAACTCTGGGGGCACAGACACAGGGGTTGTTATTGTAGGGTCTCTCGGGATGGCTGGGGTGGAGTACGCTGGGTTGTTATTGAGTAGCTGTGGAGTAGGGGGAGCCCAGGGCTGGGCTAGCAGGGGGCTGCGGGTCAGGAGTGAGGGGCTCTGACAGAGCTATGGGGTGAGCGGGGGCTGAATCAAGACTCTTGGGTTCTATCCCCGGATCCGGGAGGGGGAGGGGGTCTAGTGGTTACAGCAGGGTGGGGGCTGGGAGCCAGGACACCTGGGTTCTATCCGCGGCTCCGGGAAGGGAGTGGGGGCTAGTGGTTGGAGCGGGGCGGGGGCTGGAAGCCAGGACTCCTGGGTTCTCTCCCGGCTCTGCTACTTCTCCTGTCCCTCAGTTGCTTCGCTGGGGGGCAGCAGGGTCGGCCGGGGGAGGGGGCAGAGCTGCATTTCCCCATTCCCACAGCCGGGGGAATCCTGCCCCCCCTTCCCCCCGGCAGGACAAGTCCCAGCCTGCCCTCTCCCTGCAGGTGTTTCGCTCGTTGGGTGCACACAGGGGGGGGGGGGGGGGCCTGGCTCCAACCCCCGAAACTGGCCCTTCAGCTGGGGAGGGTTTCACCCCAGCCACCCCCTGCCCCAGAGTGGGGGACCTCAGAGCACAACCCAGGCTCTAATCCACCCCCCACCCCCGGGTGCGCCCCTCACCTGGCCAGGCCTGGGCAAGGCTCAATCCCGGCTTCTCAGCAGCAGCGCCCAGCAGAGCTGCCAGGTCGCGTCACTGAGACAGGGAGGAGACAGGAGGGAACTGCCAACCCCAGAGGCTGGCATGGGGCAGCTCCTGGCACTGGGGAGGGGAGAGCCCCAGCCCCGCCCCCGCTCTGACCCACAAGACCCCACCCTCCTCCGGGGGAGAGAACCCAGGAGTCCTGGCTCCGAACGGGAGGCCTGAAGACACTTGACTGATTCAGAGCCCATCACCACCAGAAACTGAAAATCCAGCTGTGGGTGGGGCCCAGAGCTGGGCTAGCAGGGGCTGCAGGTCGGGAGTGAGGGGCACCGGCAGAGCTGGGGGGAGCCCAGGGCTGGACTAGCAGGGGCTGCGGGTCGGGAGTGAGGGGCACCGGCAGAGCTGGGGGGAGCCCAGGCTGGGACAGCAGGGGGCTGCGGGTCGGGAGTGAGGGGCAC
>NC_048311.1:40921180-40925704 GCF_013100865.1 Trachemys scripta elegans | reverse complement strand
GAGGGGCACCGGCAGAGCTGGGGGGAGCCCAGGGCCGGCCTAGCAGGGGCTGCAGGTCGGGAGTGAGGGGCACCGGCAGAGCTGGGGGGAGCCCAGGGCCGGCCTAGCAGGGGCTGCGGCTCGGGAGTGAGGGGCACCGGCAGAGCTGGGGGGGGTCACTTGCCCCGCTGCTTGGACGCGCCAATACTTTGTATCTTGGCTGGTGTGTCGTCCCGTCCCCCCGCCCCAGGGCAGGGCAGGGCAGGGCTCAGCTCATTCCCTAACAAGGAGCGAAGAGGCAGGTATGACTCCCCCGCCCTTTGGCCCGGACCCAAGGCAGGTGGATCTGGCGGCTCAGCAGGCCAGGGTGCAAATTCCACAGTCACCTGCTCCAACCGCATCCGCCCAGGCTGGGGAGAGAACCCAGGAGTCCTGGGTCCCAGCCCCCCCGATCTAACCGCTAGACCCCACTCCCCTCCCGGAGCCAGGGAGAGAACCCAGGAGTCCTGGCTCCCAGCCTCCTGCTCTAACCACTAGACCTCACTCCCCTCCCAGAGCCAGGGAGAGAACCCCGACCCCAGTGATCGGCTGCGTCCCAGCCGACACCCCGGCCCTGGGAGGGACGGGAACCCAGCCCAGCCCAGCCCCCACTCTCCTGCCAGCTGTGCCCAGCCAGCCCGTTAATTAGCTCATCAATCGGCGCCCGGAGCGGGCATTGCCGGGCGCGCCGCGGCTGAGCCAGAGGCCCCTGAGACACCTGGGGAACCTCCTGCCACTGCGCTGCTGCCAAGTGGGGAAGCTGGCGAAGCAGGTTCTGGCCAGGTCAGCACGTGGAGGAGACACAACACGGCTGGACCCACCGGACTGCCCTGGGGATGGATCAGCAGGGGGCTCTCCTCGGGCAGGCAGGACTGGCTCCGATACCACAGGGCAGCACTAGGGGGCGCTGGGCTGCAGGGAGCGGGGGGNGGCTGGCTCCGATACCACAGGGCAGCACTAGGGGGCGCTGGGCTGCAGGGAGCGGGGGGTGGGGGGCTCAGCAGGGGGCTCTCCCTGGGCAGGCAGGACTGGCCCCGATGCCCTAGGGCAGCACTAGGGGGCGCTGGGCTGCAGGGAGCGGGGCGGGGGCTCAGCAGGGGGCGCTCTCCCCAGGCAGGCAGGTCGGGCCCCGATGCCTCAGGGGGAAATAATCCCTAGGAGACACAAGCAGGTTTTGGCCATCGTGACTGATTCTCTCCCCAGCTCTGGGAGGGCAGTGGGGTGTAGTGGTTGGGGGTGGGGCTGGGAGCCAGGACTCCTGGGTTCTCTCCCCGGCTCTGGCAGGGTCAGGGCTCCGAGCCAGGCCCAGGGGGGGGGGGGGGGGGTGCTCTCAGCATAATTGTGGTCTGTGCTGTGGAATGCCAGGAATGCCTCTGAGACCCACAGGTCGGGCTGCGTCAGTCCCCCCCCCCCCCCGCCCCCCCATGAAGCGTCTGGCTGGGCCTCCCCCCCCCCCCCAGCTCAGCGGGCACCAGGCAGGGAGTCTGCCAACGCCGGGGGAGATGGGCCCGTGGGCAGAGAGGGGGCGGGATCCCGGGGTAGATGCGCCGGGGTCGGGTGGGGGAATCCATCTCCCTGTCCTGTCCTGCCCTCAACCTCCCTCTATATGGGCAGTTATTGCCTAGGGGTGTTGATGGAGGTGGGAGGGGAGTGAGGTCTAGTGATCAGAGCCGGACTCCTGGGTTCTCTCCCCAGCTCTGGGAGGGGAGTGGGGACTAGTGGTTAGAGCAGGGGGGGCTGGGAGCCAGGACTCCTGGGTTCTCTCCTCAGCTCTGGGAGGGGAGTGGGGACTAGTGGTTAGAGCAGGGGGGGCTGGGAGCCAGGACTGCTGGGTTCTATCCCAGCTCGGGGAGGGGAGTGGGGACTAGTGGTTAGAGCCATGGGACCAGCTTGGACGGAAACATCCCCACATCCCATTCCCTGCCCCCGCCAATCTGAAAGATCAAAGTTCCCTAAGGAAAGGCCCAGTCCCAGAATGCCCGGCGGCCTCTTCTCTCCCTTCCTTCCCCCCCCAACCCTGCACTGTCACTGAAGAGACATCTCCCGCCCATCTCCCCACCGCCCATCTTCCGCCCCCCCGGGCTCCCCGATCCCGACGCGCCAGCTAATTGGTCTGGCAGCCTCCCCTCGGGCTCAGGGCTCCTGCCAAGAACACGAGGGCCGGCCGCCTATTTTCGGTGCAAAAGGAGCCGGGGATATAAATACAGCCGGCCCGGCGCCCAGACGCCCCAGTGACGGGCGCCCTCCCTCCCGGAGACGGGGCCCTCCCATCCCCACCTCGTCCCTTTCAACCGGACGGGGGCCCCCGCTCCACCCCCGCCAGTTTGAATCAGCTGCTGGCTACGATTCCCGTCCCCACCACGGCCCGGTGCCGCTCAGAGCCTAACCCAGTCCTTACGGCTGCAGCTCCAGCCCGAGCCTGGCTGGGCCTGGCAAAACGGCGCAGGGGGTATTTGATACGGTGCAATTCTCTCCAGGGTGCCAGGCCCGGGGAGAGGGGCCTGTACTGGGAGAGCAGCCTGCAAAATCTAGACGCGTGGGGACTTCTCTCCCGGTATGAAAGGGGCCCTACCCTGGGGGAGTTTATTCCAGCAGGTAGACCCGTGCCAGCACTTTTAGCTCGGTATAACCACCCCCACACTCAGCTGGGCTGGGCTGGCACGAGCCAGCAGGAGTTTGATGCGCCAAGCAACGCGGGTATCCAATGCCACACAAAATACCCGCGAGCACTCAGGTCGTACGTAAACTTCCGGGCATAAGCCGCTGCGTTTGCCAGGGCCGACCCACCGCGGCTAGAAACCAGCCCCTCTCCGGGGACGCAGGGCCCACGGCCCAGCAAAACAAGGACAGATGTCTTGCCAGTCGCCAGCGTCGCTCAGCACGCGAGGGAGTGGGGAGGGCAGAGCCGCCAGCTCACGGACTTAACTCCTATGGAAAGCTAAGAGTCCGGGCGTCTTTTCCCCCTGGCACAAACCCGCCTCAGTCCCACGCGCGGAGCGGCACCGAAAAGCCTTCCCCGGCCTACATGCCAACATGGGAATTTCCCCCCGCGCCGGGGGAATTTCATGCCACGTTCTGAGCCGCTTTGGCTAGCATAAGCCACAGAAAAATTCCGGCCTCTCTCGCCCTAAGAGACCCCGCTTTGGGGGCTCAAGGTGCCTGCCCGGCCTGGTTCCTCTCTTCCGAATGGCTCCAGGTCGCAGGCTCTTTGCCCCGGGCATGCGAGCGAGACACGGACCCGCTGGAGAGCAGGTTCCGTTCCCCACCCCACCCGCCAGATCTCGCCTGGAAAGGGAATCGTGGCATGTCATTGCACAGGAACAAAACCGAACCGGCCTTGCCCCAGGCCGGCCCCTGGGGTAGGACAAGGGAACCCCCAGGCTGGCACCCTGCTGAGCATAAGGGGACCCTAGGGACCGGATAAGGGGACCCCCCACTGCAGATAACGGGACCCCAGGGACCAGATAACGGGACCCCCAGGCCAGTCCCCTGCTGTGGATAACGGGACCCCCGGACCGGCTCCCTGCTGCAGATAACGGGACCCCTGGGACCAGATAACAGGACCCCCAGACCAGCCCTCTGCTGTGGATAACGGGACCCCTGGGACCAGATAACGGGACCCCCAGGCCAGCCCCCTGCTGTGGATAACAGGACCCCCGGGCTGGTCCATGCTGCGAATAACGGGACCCCCAGGCCAGCCCCCTGCTGCAGATAACGGGACCCCTGGGACGAGGTAACAGGACCCCCGGGCCGGGTCCCTGCTGGGGATCACGGGCCCCCTGGGACCGGATCACGGCCCCCCCCATTCCTATCACGGGCCGGGACCGGCGCCCGCCTGCGCTGGGGTTACCTGAGCAGGGCCGGAGGAAGGTGTCCGGGCCGGGGAGGTGTTGGCCGCGGAGGGGGCGCAGCTCTCACGGGCTATTGACAAGGCCGAGCCGTGCTCACTGGCCCGGAGAGGCAGCCGGGTGATTATGCAAATTTATGTAAATTTATGCAATTAGATTATTGCATTTTTGGAAGCATCCAGGCCCAAGGCCCAAGCCCCCCCCCCGCCAGCCGGGTGCCCCCCCAGGAGAGTGGGGGAGGGGACAGAGCCAGGCCCCCCCGGTGCCCCCACATCAGCCCAGGTGCTACCGGTCCAGCGGCCAAGGAGCTACTGAGCTGTCCCGGACTGGGGGGAGGTGTCCCCTGCGCTGGCCCCGCCCCCTCCGGAGGCAGCCCACCAATGGCAGGGGGCTGGGACCCTATAGCCGCCCTGAGATAGGTTGGTGGGGGGAGGAAGGCCACGCCCACTACGGCGTGGGCGGGAGGTAAAGGTGAGTGGCAGGGGTTCTGGCCAATCGGCGGAGGGGAAATGCTTTTGGGGTGGGGCGAGTGGAAACTGAATGGGGCGCTTTGTGTGAAGCTGGGGGGGGGGACGGGGGATGGAGGGATCAATGGGGCCCATTGTCTGGGGCCCAGAGTCGGGGGGGCAGATAGTCATTGGACTAGCAAAGCTCCCCC
>NC_048311.1:40852424-40891269 GCF_013100865.1 Trachemys scripta elegans | reverse complement strand
CTTCCCCTAGGCATAGGAAGGAGGGGTCTCGGGAAGCCCTCAGCAGCCGGCTGACCACTCCCAGCTGGGACAGACACTGGTGCCTGCGCTGCATTTGCCAGGCTGCTTCCCTGAGACACAGGGATCAGTTCATTCGCGCGATCTTCCGCCTCCAGCTGGGCAATGAGCTGTTCTTTGGTGAGCCTCCCAATGCGCAGCCGCCTCTGCTTGCACAGCTCCACCAGGTCGCTCTTAAGCCGCTTGGCATACATCTTCCTGCTGGCCACTCACCGGCCTGTGTGCTCACAGCTCCCCACAGTTCCCAGGGGGACCCCTAGTGTGCCAGCCCTTCTCGAGGTCACCACCTCTCCGCCAGGGTCGAGCTGCAGACTCCTCCGCCCCTGGGACCACTCGCTGCGATCCCCCCGGGGGACCCTGTTACTGCAAAAGTCCTTCTCGCTGGTCACACACTCCCAGGGGTAATAACCGTCTCTCTCCCACTCTTCAGCAGGCCTGGTCCCCGTCAATCCCCCTTCGTTTTACTGCTCCCCAGTCACTTACTGCAGGAAGCGCCGTCCACGGGGTGCAGTAGATCCCACCGCTGCCACCAGTTGTCACGGAGTATTGGGGGACTCAGGGCCCTGCACCCCCGGCTTCCTGCGATTCACCATGACTCTCAGCCAGCCAGTAAGGCAGAAGGTTTATTTGGATGACAGGAATACAGTCCAAGACAGGTCTTGCAGGCACAGACAACAGGGACCCCCTCAGTTAGGTCCATCTTGGGGTCCCCGGGCATCCCAGCCCAGCCCCCCTTGGGAGGTCAGAGCCATCTCTGCCCCCCAGCCCTCTCTCCCTGCCTGCTTCCAGCACTCTGCCTTCAGCGACCCCTCCCACAGCCTTGTTCAGTTTCCCGGGCTCAGGAGTCGCCTCCCCTTCAACCCCTTCCTGGGTTCTCATGTTACACACTCAGGTATGCGCCCTCGGGCAGATCCCATCCTGCAATGCAGACCATCCTAGTCACACTCCCCTGTCAGCATTCACAGACCACAGTGAGAACAGGCCCAGTTCGTCACACCCCCTACCTCACAGCCACCACCCTCCCTCTGAGCTGCCCCCCAAGTGCCCAAACCTCAGAGCTGAAGGGTGGGTGGGGCCCCGGGGCAAGCAAGGCCCAGTTTAGGTCAGGAAGCGAGGGAGGACCCCAGCTCCAGCCAGGCCAGGATCTGAGCGAGGTCCTGGGGGAAAAGGCATCAAGACGGGGGACAGAGCAGGGACCGCCCACCACCCCCGGCTCACCCGTGGAGGTCTGCGCCAGCTTCTCCTTGGTCTTGAGGGCATGGGCCCGCTCCTCCTTGAGCCGCTCGTCGTCCCGGAGCAGGGCCACCAGCTGCTTGGCCTTCTCCCGCACGTTGACACCCTGGTCCTTGCCATCGCGGTCGACGTACTGGAAATCCTTCAGCGTCTGGATGGCGTAGATGTTCTCCTTGCACTGCTGGGCCACACGCTCCGAGCCCGTCTTGATGAGGTACTCCATCAGCGTCATGGCCTGGGGGGGGGCAGGCCAGCCTCAGCCACGCAGCCCACGCACTGCCCTCCCCCCCCGCCCTGCCACCCACGGCCCCTCTGTCCGCCTCTACCCAGCCCTCCCCTACAACCGCAGCCCCCAAATACACCACACAGCTCCCACACATCCACCCAAACACCCCACACCCACAGCCCACCTGCCTACCAAGTCACAGAGCCGCTCCTCATACTCCACCCCTTCCCAGGCAAAGGGCACGCAGGAGAGGAGTGGGGGCTAGTGGTTAGAGCAGGGGGCTGGAAGCCAGGACTCCTGGGTTCATTCCCCAGCTCTGGGGGTGTGGGGTCAGTGGTTAGAACGGGGGGGGCTGGGAGCCAGGACTCCTGGGTTTGCTCCCCAGCTCTCAGGGTGGGGGATCAGTGGTTAGAACAGGGGGGCTGGGTTCTATCCCCAGCTCTGGGGATGAGAGTTGGAGCCAGTGGTTAGAGCAGGGGGTGGGAGCCAGGGCCCTGGGGGCAGCACCTTGTAGACGTGGCGCCAGTTCTTGCCGTGGTCGTTGAGCCGTTTCCAGATCATGCTCATAATCTCGGAGAAGGCCACCACGTTGTAGGTGAGGTCGGCAATCTCCGACATAAGCGAGCTGGACGGGCCCCAGGGGTCGTTGGACGTGGCCTCCCGCACCTTGATCTCCGCCTCCGAGTAGTTGTGGACGATGTTTTTCATCTGGCGCCGCAGCGATGAGGTTGACATGGCGGGGGTGGGGCGGGGGAGCGGCCCGGCAGCGGGGCGGCTTCTGATCCCAGTCCTGGGGGGGGGGGGGGGGGGAAGGCCCCCTGTGTCTGTGCAATGGGGGGGGACCCTGATCCCAGTCTGGGCAGAAAAGCCCGTGTCTGTGCAATGGGGGGCCCTGGATCCCAGTCCTTGGGGGGCAGGAAACCCCCTGTGTCTGTGCAATGGGGTGGAGCTGGCACCAGCGGGCGACCGGGAGGTGGTCAGGCTGCTATCTGTGCCCGGGACGGCACGGGTGAGCCGGGCCTGAGCCGCATCTGCAAGACAGAGAGAGCGAGATCAGTGATTCAAAACACCCAGAGCAGGGCCTGAGGCCGGCATGAGACGCAGCAAGAGGGGCTGGGAGCCAGGACTCCTGGGTTCTCTCCTTGGCTCTGGGAGGGGAGTGGGGTCTAGTTAAGAGCAGGGGGGCTGGGAGCCAGGACTCCTGGGTTCTCTCCCCAGCTCTGGGAGGGGAGTGGGGTCTAGTTAGAGCAGAGGAGCTGGGAGCCAGGATTCCTGGGTTCTCTCCTCAGCTCTGGGAGGAGTGTGGTGGCTGGCGGTTAGAGCAGGGGGGCTGGGAGCCAGAATTCTGACATTGGTCCCTCCTCGCAGGGAGCGCGTATGGAGGGAGGGCTGGCGGGGAGGGAACAGACCCCAGAGAGAACATGCCCAGCCGCCCGACGGGAGATGACCCCCCAGATAGCAGGAAGAGCCAGCTGCCAACCTCTAGCGCCCCCAGTAGAGGGGTGCCAAGGGCAGCCGGAATTCAGCCCCTTTGGGGACGGGCAATGGACCCCCACTGAAAGGCCCTGAGAAAGGAAGGGACACGGCGGGTCTAGGGGTGCCGGACTGCAGAGCTCCACCCTCCAGTCAGTGCTGGGGCATAAGAGCGGCCAGGCTGGGTCACACCAAAGGCCCATCTAGCCCAGTGGCCGATGCCAGGTGCATGAGAGGGAATGAACAGAACAAGGAATCAAGTGATCCATCCCGTCGCCCATTCCCAGCTGCTGGCAAAAGGGGTCGGCAGGTAACCAGCCGCGTCACAGCCTGCGGCAGGAGGTGCCCAGATAACCAGCCCCAACCCCAGAGGGGCCGTGTCCCAGCGCCGGGCGAGGTGTCCCCGTATAACCAGCCCCAGCCCCACCCCAGAGGAGCTGCATCTTTGTGCCAGGCAAGGGGTCCCCAGATAACCAGCCTCCACGCCCCAGCCCAGAGGCAGCCGCATCTCCATGCCCTGCGGAGCGCCCGGGGACGGTGGCCGCGGCACCAAGCAGAGTGTGGTGCAGCGGAGGGGAGGAAGGAAATCTCCGGGCGTCCTGGCGCCATGACTCACGTCTCAGAAATGCAGAAGGCCTCACTTCCTTCCCCTCTGGCTGCTCCCGGCTGGGACGAGAAGACCCGTGGGGCTGTAGACCACCAGGGGAAGGAATTCAGGTGACACCCCCCCCCCCATCAGAGCCGGCACAATGACCCAGCGGTGCTCCTGGGACTGGGCTGAGGGGCCAATGAACCAGGGGACCCCTCTCCGCGTTCCTGTGCAGCACCCCCACCCCACTGCTGCCTGAGGCAGGGCAGCTCTTGGGGCTGGGGGCTGCAGCCACTGATGCACCTGTCTGCATTGAGAGGGGCCAGGGATAGATCCCAGGAATCCAGGCGGCCTGTCTCCCTGCTCTAACCACCAGACTGCACGGCAAGTCGGGGAAGGCAAGTCAAACGCTGAGTGCTGACGGCGGAACGGACAGGCGAGCGCATCCCTGTGGCCGTTGAAGGGACGGCGTAGGCGGGGGTCAGTTCAAAGGACAGGAGCTCCCCATGTTAAGGTGGCCCCAAGTGACAAGCCAGGCCCTCCCCTACTAAGCCCCACAGGGTTCAGTTCAGAAAACACCCCCGCATCCCATTCCTAGAGCTTGTTGTTTATATTCTGGTAGTGACTTGAGATCCTAATGAAGATCGGGGCCCTGTCCTGCCAGGTGCTGCCCAGACACAGAGTCACCGAAATCGGGGCCCCATCGCGCCGAGCGCTGCCCAGATCCAGACTCGCCGAGATCGGGGCCCCGTCGGGCCGGGCGCTGCCCAGACCCAGAGTCGCCAAGATTGGGGCCCCGTCGGCCTGGGCACTGCCCAGACACAGAGTCGTCGAGATCGGGGTCCCATCGTGCTGGTGCTGCCAGGATACAGAGTCGCCGAGATCGGGGCCCCGTCGGGCCGGGCACTACCCAGACACAGAGTTGCCGAGATCGGGGCCCTGTCGTGCCCAGACACAGAGTCACTGAGATCACCCTAGGCCTCCTACCCACTGGACCACTCCAGCCTGAAAACCCCTATAACCACACACTGCTGGGAGGTCTTGTCTCAGCTCTTCCCTGACCCGTGCACCACCAGGCCAACCCCAGGGGTCTCTGGTGCCAGATCCAACCCCCACCCAGCTCTGGGGAGCAGGAACCCCACCCGTTGCCCATCCAGGGTGCGCACCGAGGAGCCAAACAGGCTCTGGTCAGTTTCGGGGCAGCTGTGAAATTGACCGGGGCGGTGGGCGCAAGGACGGCTGATACAGGCTGGGGGGAGGCAGGAGAGACTTCCCCACTAGCCAGCCTGGCTGCTCACATCAGACCCTCGCTAGCCAGAGGCCCACGGGCCAGATGGGCGCCCTAAAGCTGCACCCAAGGGAACTCCCAGCACCAGCTGGCAGGGCGAGCGCTGTGGCTACCAGGTGCCTGCTCAGATTTAAGGCCCTGACGTGGCTGGTTTAGAAGTAACCCCCCTCCCGGCTCTGCCATGACCCCTACAGAGGCAGCGACTGTACCTCGCGCTCCAGGCCCGGCGAGGGGTGGGAGCGACAGAGACAGCAGCAGCTGATGAGACGCGAGCCGAGGTATGTCCAGCCCTGCCCCAGTCCCCTCTGTACCCCGCCAGCTGCCCGCAGCCCCCAGGTGGCTGCGGCCAGGAGATCGCTCTCTGGATGGGGTGGGAGCAGGTGGGTACGTGCCAGCACAAAAGCACTTCCAGGATGCACTCGCGGGGGGGGGAGCAATAAATCATCCAGGTCTTATATCACCCCACGGGGCAGCTGGCCCCGCTGCAGTGCCAGCGGCACGTATCAGGGCCACACACACACACCCCTACCCTGGGCTGTCACCCGAGAGCCAGACGGGGAGGATCTGGACAGAACACGGACAGGGAACCACCAGAGGCACAGTGCTGAGCTGGGGGATTAGAACCACTCCCTGTGCTGGTCAACACCGCTGGCCAGTGGGCCCTCCACCTGGCCAGGGTGCCCCGGGCCAGCCCCACTCTCTCGCCCCCCAAGGATCTCCCGGCCAGGGTATTCCCAGGCCAGCCCCACTCCCTGCACCCCCACCGGCAGGATCTCCCAGGGCCAGCCCCACTTCCCCCTCCTCAGAATCTCCCTGCCCAGGGCGCCCCAAGGCCAGCCCCACTCCCTCGCTGCCTGGGCATCTCCCTGTCCAGGGTATCCCAGGGCCAGCCCCACTCCTCTCCCACAGTGATCCACCTGCCTAGGGCACCCCCAGGACAGCCCCCCTCCCCGCGCTCTCCCCAGGATCTCCATGCCCAGGACATCCCCGGGCCAGCCCCCCACCGTCCCGATCTCCCTGTCCAGGGCACTCCTGGGCCAGTCCCCCTCCCCACACCAGGATCTCCCTGCCCAGGACACCCCCAGGCTAGCCCCACTTCTCCATCCCTGGGATCTCCCTGCCCAGGACACCCCCAGGCCAGCGCCATTTCTCCATCTCTGGGATCTCCCTGCCCAGGGCCAGCTCCACTCCCTCACAGCACTGTGTCCCCAGGACGCCCTGCAGGCCAATTCCTCCCTACTTCTGAGCAATCCCTCTCCAGGGCCCCACGGACCAGCTGCCCCCAGGCCTGGAGCTGATCTGAGCAAGTGACTCCACTCCACCCCCTAAGTGGGCTGCAGTGTCCCAGCAAGATGCCCTCCCACCCCAACCTGGGCACAAGACCGGCCTCTTCTGGATTTCCCCCCACGGCCTCCTCCTTCCCCCACTGCAGCCCTCCCACACCTTGCAAAGCTGGTAGGGGCGCGAGAGCCTGCCCCTCCACAATGACTGGGGTCCGGATCCCCCAACAGCAGGTAGCACCAGCCTCTTCCCTGCCCTCAGCAGGCTGCCCCCCGCCCTGAGCCAAAGGCACCTGCCCAACCTCCTCTCCCAGCCCGGCCCTCCTGTGAACTCTGGACAGCACCATGCGCCGCGCTATGGGCCCAGCATAGGGGTGACAGGCAGCCGGCTCACAGTGACGGGCTCCCTCCTCCCACTCTCCCCTGCCTGCAAAAAAGCAATCAGAGCACAGGGACACCCTGTCCCCATCCCTGATCACTGGCACGGGGCAGTGCCCAGGCCCAGAGCCTTCCACGGGAGGATCCCGAAGCACCCGGTCAACATGCAGCGAGGGCAGGGGTACAAGCCCTGTTTCACAGGGGGGGAACTGAGGCAGAGAAGAGTAGTGACTTGCCTTTAAATTCACAGCAACAAAGCCAGGAGTTAAACCCAGGAGCCTGGACTCCCAGGCCCGTCTGCTCTAAATACTAGACACCACTCCCCTCCCAGAGCCAAGGAGAGAACCCAGGAGTCCTGGCTCCACCTCACTCCCCTCCCAGAGCCGGGGAGAGAACCCAGGAGTCCTGGCTCCCAGCCCCCAGCTCTAACTGCTAGACCCTGCTCCCAGGAGAGCTGACAGCAATGCCAGAGACAAGACTCACCCCGCAGGCTTCACCTAGTCGAGAACTCACCTCACGTCTCCCGTTGGGGGTGGGGTGGAAGCCTCTCAGGTCACCCGGACTCCTGGGTCCGCTTCAAGCCGCACCCAGTCTGCAGTAGGGTGGGGAGGCTGGCGTCCCCTCCTGGCACCTCTCCCCGTTACCGGGGCCTTGGGCCGGCCTGAGCTTCCGTGGGCACCTCCTGTCTGGATTCAGGCCCGCGCCGGGCGGGCAGGGGGGAGGCAGAAGCGTCCCCCTGGAGATGTCGAGCCCCCCCGCTGCCCTGCCTTGGGTGGGGGTCTCAGGGGCAGGGAGGGGGTCTCTCGCCCACCTACCCACCCCCACCCCTTACCACCTCTGATCCGCCCCCTACAGCTGGGCTGAGCGGGGGCCCAGGGGGGGCATGTCCGGGGCCCCTATGCGGGGGGGGGGGGGGGAGGAGGCCCCCTTTGCCCCTGTGTTGGGGGGGCCTCTGGGGGCTGTTACACTCTGACTGGGGGGTTCCCCTCCCCTGGGGGTCCCTAACCCCTGGGCGGGGGGGGTCTCTGAGAGCTGGAGGAGGTGGGGGGCTGGGCCCCTCCCTAAGGGGGCCCCTGGGGGCGGGGATTTCCGGGCCAGTGGGTGGAGCTGTGGGGGGGGCGGGGCGGTGGGGGGGCCCGCGGGGGGGGGGGGGGGGCGCGCTCTAGCCCGTCTCTATGGGCCCCGGAGGCTCCGCGTCCCCGCTCGGCGCTGGGCTGGGGCGGCCGCGGCTGCTGGACCCTCCGCACCGGAAGCGGAAGCCGCCGCCCGCCGGGCCCCACTTCCGCCCTCCTCCTCCCTCCGCAGCGCCGGGCTTCCGCCCTCGCCGTGGCGTCACTTCCGGCCGCGCCCATAGAGACGCGAAGCCCGAGGGGCAGCTCCGCGCCTCGTGCCCCGCCCGCCCCGGGGGCAGCGCTGGGGCGGGATGTGCGCCCCTTGCCCCGCCCCAGTGACCCCCAGGCCCCGCAGCTTGGTGACCCTTGACCCAGTGCCGTGACCCCTTGACCCGCCGTGACCCCTTGACCCCCACATGACCCCTTGCGACATCCCCGTGACCGGCCGTGTCGTGGCGGGCGCCCTGGCCCCGTACCCGGCTCCTCGCCCGGGCCTGGACTCCCAGGCTGCACGGCCAGACGGGCCCCTTGTGATCTCTCGTCTGACCCCGCCTGGCACCGGCCTGAGACCCCCCCTCAAAACCATCCCAGAGCGTTTCGGAAAACACCCCGCCCCGATGTTCAACAGTCCCAGGGCTGGAGCCTCCACCGTGACCCGTGGCAGTCTGTGCCAAGGGTTAATTACCGCTAAAAACGTACGGCTCGTTTCCACTCGGAAGGGGTCGAGCTTTACTTTCCAGACGTTGGATCGTGGGAGACCTTTCTCTGCTAGATTGAAGAACCCGTTGTTCCACGTTTAGTCTCCGTGTAGGTACTTACAGACTGGGATCAAGTCACCCCGGGACCTTCTCTTTGTTAAGTTAAATAGATGGAGCTCCTTAAGTCTGTCACGTTTAGGCAAGTTTTCTAATCCTTTAATCATTCTCGGGGCTCTTCTCTGAAACTTCTCCAGTTTATCAACATCCTTCCTGAATGGCACCAGAACTGGACACAGGATTCCAGCAGTGCCAAACACAGAGGAAAAAGAACCTCTCTGCTCCTACTCAAGATTCCCCATTGATGCATCGCATTAGCTCTTTGGGCTACAGTGTCACACTGGGAGCTCATGGTCAGCTGATTGGCCACCACGACCCCCAAATCTGTCTCGGAGCCACTCCTTCCCCAGATAGAGTCCCCATTCTGCATGTCAACATTCTGCGTTGCGAGACGGATACATTTACATTTAGCTGTATTAAAATGAAATTGCTCGTGCCCAGCTTACCAAGCACTCGAGATCGCTTTGTAGCAGTGACGTGTGCTCGTTATTTACCACTCCACAATCTTTGTGTCATGTGCACACGTGATCAATGCCGACTTTATATTTTCTTCCAAGTCATTGATAAAAACATTAAATAGCTTATGTCCAAGAACCGCTCGCTGCGGGATCCCACTGAAAGCACAGCTGCTTGATGACGATTCCGCATTTACATTTACATTCTAAGACAGGGGTCGGCAACCTACGGCACGCGTGCCAAAGCTGGCACGCAAACCGATTTTTCCTGACATGCGGCCTCAGCCCACCCCGCTCTGGAGTTCCCGCTGCTGGCTCCTGCCAGCCGGGGTCCCCGCAGGTCCCACTCAGCACCCGCTGCCGGCCTGGGTTAAGGAACCCCAGGCTGGCAGCGAGCAGGAGCTGGGGGCAGAAACCCCAGAGTGGCAGCAGGCCGAGCCAGTCGCTGCTCTGGGGTTCTGGCTGCTGGCCCCTCGCCAGCAGGGGTCTCTATCGCGCAGCTCCACTCACCTTGCTTCCGGTTGGAGGCTCTCTTGCAGACAGGGTCCAGGCCTCCAGCCCTGCTCAGGCTTACCAGCCACCTACTCCACTCACCTCAGCTGCCAATCTTGGTTTCCAGCCCTTGCTCATCCTGCTTTCGGGCCTGGAGTCCTAGCAGACCACCCTTTACATATAACAGTAGTTTGGTTATATATTATAGACTTATAGAGAGACCTTCTAAAAAACGTTAAAATGTATTACCGGCACACGAAGCCTTAAATTAGAGTGTATAAATGAAGATTCGGCACACCACTGCTGAAAGTTTGCCGACCCCTGTTCTAAGACCTATCAGTTACCCAGTTTTTAATCCATTGAATGTGGGCAATGTTCATATTCTATCGTTCTTAGGGTGACCAGACAGCAAGTGTGAAAAATTGGGATGGGGGTGGGGGAGTAATAGGAGCCTATATAAGAAAAAGACCCAAAAATCAGGACTGTCCCTATAAAATCGGGACATCTGGTCACCCTAATCGTTCTAGTTCTGTCATCAAACTGTTACGCGGTACCAACTCAAACACCTTCTCAGAAGTCTAAGTATATTGCGTCAATGCTACTACCTTCATGAACCAAACTTGTAATAACGATATCAAGTTAGTTTGACAGGATCTATTTTCCATAAGCCCTTGTTGATTGGCATTAATTACATTACTCTCCTTTAATTCTTTATTAATTGACCTATATCAGCCACTGGATCGACATCAGGATGACAGGTCTATAATTACTCAGGTCATCTCTTTTACACTTTTTACATATTGGCCCAACATTAGCTTTATTTCAGTCTTCTGGAACTTCCCCCGTGCGCCACAACTTATTGAAAAACATTAACGGGTTAGAGAGCTCCTCGGCCAGTTCTTTTAAAACTCCTGGATGCAAGTTATCTGGACCTGGTGCTTTTAAAATGTCTAACTTTAGTAGCTTCTGTTTAACATCCTCCAGAGATGGAATGGCAAGAGTGTTCTCATCACCATACGATGAGACGATATCATCTGTTTTTTCTCCCAAACCAGAACAGACCGTACTTCTGCCTTTTCTGCATTTCAACAGAACCTAGCAGCTGAAGCGTGGCGTCCATTTAATAAGCAAAGCCAAGAACTTAAAAAGCCCTCTTGCTCCTTCCTAAATAGGTGTATAACCATTCATTTTAACAATCCAGTCGTGCAAATCATCCCGCCAGGTTTCAGTGATACCAACTAGATTGCATTTATGCTCACAAATGAGCAATTTTACTTCCTCCTCTTTGTTCCCCCAGGCTGCCAGCATTGGTGCACAGGCAATTCAAGAATTTCTTCTCTTCGTGCCCTTCGGTTCCTTCATTAATTTGCTTCTCAGCATCTCAATTTTGTGCGGCGTGTTAGTTTCTTCCCTCTTTCTGCCTGCTCCTTATGCTAAGGCCTAGGGATGTGCTGGCCGCCCTTTCCTGCAGCCCCCATTGGCCAAACCTGTGGACGCGGGAGGTAAACAAACCGGCCTGGCCCGCCAGGGGCTTTCCCTGAACAAGCAGCGGCCCTAGTTTGAGAACCACTGGTTAACACACACACCAGCTACTCTAGCCAGCTTGTCCATAAGGAGATTGGTGCCCCTTTTCCTGAGGTGGAGACCATGCAACCCGTACATCCCCCTCTTCACACAGAAGGTGGCCCAATGTTCAACCAGTCCCTGCTCACCTCGCCAATGGTTCACTTCCACACTCTCCAGCCTTCTGTTTCCCTTTGCTTGTGGGACAGGAACGATCTCAGATAAGATTGCTTGGCTATTCTTCTGCTTCGACACGCTCCCGCGGTCCCTGAAGTCCTCCGCTGCCTGTGAGGCATCTCACTAAAGCAGCATCCATCTCTAGGAACCATCACCAATGCATCCATGCCTGAAGGCCTCTTGACCCTGTCAGATGACTCTTTGGCCCGGTCCGATGCCCCTTAACCCGATGCGATGATCGCTTGACCCAATGAGACGATCCATTTGACCCATCCGTGCATCGGGTTCATGTGTGATGACCTCCAGCCCCCCAACAGCAGTGCGACCCCCCCCCCACCAGGCCAAAGACAGGGGCAAAACAGGCAACACAGGAAATGACTGCAAAAGCCCCCCAAACACACACACACCAGGGTTACATCCACTGGTTTGTTATTATAGGGTATCTCATGAACAATGGGGATGTATATGCTGCTTTGTTGTTGTAGGGTCTCTCATGAGTGGTGGGACTGTGTATTGATTTGTTATTGTAGGGTCTCTTGGGAGAAATGGAGGCTGAGTCCTAGTTTTTTATTGTAGGGTCTTTCTGGGGTAATGGGGCTGCCACCATCACTGTGTTATTGTAGGGTCTCTCTGGCATAACAGCGTTGCACCCACTGTTATTGTAGGGTCTCTCTGGCCCATACTGACTGCAGGGCATGGTGGAGGAGTGCCCATCCTATGGAGCTGGGGGCAGGCCTCAACTCAGTGCAGGTCTCCAATGAACTGGACCATGGTCCATTCCAGCAAGGCCCCCAGGACAGGGCAGGGCCCCAGGGTAGACACCCTGAGAGGGGCTGGGCCCCAAGGTAGACACCCTGAGAGGGGCTGGGCCCCAAACCTCACAGGCAGCAGCCCCCAGAACCCAATGGCAGCATGAGCCTCTGTCCCCACAGCTACCTCCCACCCTGGGGGACCCGCCGCTAGGGGGCAGAGCAGGGCTCCGGCTCCGAGGCCCATCCCACGAGGAATTGGGCTGAGACCCAGTGAACCCATTTCAGGCAGGGGCCACACAACAGCTGGAAACCACAGCTAGCCACGGAGGGGAAAGGCTCCGTGTGCCCCATTCCCCATGCCCGAGCCAGCCTGTCTCTGCCCTGGGGCCAGATGGGAGCCAGCGCCCCCTAGAGGGGGAAGGCCCCATTCCCCATCCCTGAGCCAGCCAGTCTCTGCCCTGGGGCCAGATGGGGGCCAGATGGGGGCCAGTGCCCCCTAGAGGGGGAAGGCCCCATTCCCCATCCCCAAGCCAGCCAGTCTCTGCCCTGGGGCCAGATGGGAGCCAGTGCCCCCTAGAGGGGAAAGGCCCCAGACCCCATTCCCTGCCCCCCCTGAGCCAGCCAGACCCCCCCTGGGGCCAGATGGGAGCCAGTGCCCTGTGCCTTATTACCTGCCCCCTGGCCACACGAGTTCTGGGTCATCTGTGACCCACCCTAAAGATGGAATCCCCCTGCCCCCCAGCGCCTGTTCTGAGTTGGGCAGGGCCCCAGCCCTGACAGCGTGTGTGTGTGTGTGTGTGTGTGTGTGTGTGTGTGTTGGGGGGGTGTGCCCAGCTCTATCACTGCCAGCCTCGGGGAAGGGACCTTGGCGGGAGGGGGATGGGCAGCCGGAACCCACCCACCCCCAGAAAGCAGGGCTCATCCCCTCCAGCAGGGGGCAGGACCCTCCCCCCAAGAAAGGACTGTCCGGGAGCGAAGGGCTGACACCATGACTTCAAGGACACTGGGTTACTGAAGTAACTGGGTTTATTCCTCCTAGTACAAAAGCCAGCCAGTGCGGGAGCAGAGACGAGGCAAACAGCAGGGCCAGGGGGAGAGGGTCAAGCCGCCTTTGGGGCAGCCCCATACAAGCCATCACAGCATCAACCTTACGCTAACCCCCTGCCCACAAAGGCCCCTGTCCCCCCCGCATCCCCCTGCACCCACAGTGACAGCAGCTTGGAGCCAGTGCCCCCACCCCTGCCACAGGTACGGTCACTGCTGAAGAAGCCGGGTTTCCATGGCACAGGCTCTGGTAGGGGGTTGCCCTTGCTACTACCAGTAGTAGGCGCTGGTCCCTATGGTGCAGTCCCCAGTGGCTACCCCAGGGGGGTGCTGGTCCCTATGGTGCAGTCCCCAGTTGCTCCCCCCCGGAGGCACTGTCACTGCTAGAAAAGCCAGGTCTCCATGGCACAATCCCTGATTGGGGGTTGCCTTGCTGCTAACAGTAGTAGGCGCAGGTCCCTCTGGTGCAGCCCCCGGTGCCTCCCCCAGGGGGCGCTCTCACTGCCCTGAGTAGCACCATCCCTGTGGCACCGTCCCCAGTCCTCAGTGCCTGGCCACGTGCGCCTGCACCACATCCAGCAGACCCTGCGCCAGCCGCAGCACCTCCTGCTCCTCTCCGGCCGGAAAGGCCTCGTTGGGGATGGTGGGCGGGGAGTGGTAGGTGGGATACTGCGTGGTCTTGTCGTTCACGCCATGCCGGCGCAGTTCAGCCACTTGTGCCGGCAGCCCCTCCAGCCCGGGGTCGTAGGCTGCCACCTTCTGCGCCAGCGAGGCCAGCGCCTGCTCCCGCTCAAAGCGCTCCCCCCGATCGTACACGACAGCCGCCAGGGCCTTCTCCACCGCACGGTGGACCTTGTAGAAGACCCAGTTGGTGCAGCGCTGCCCCACGTCGTGGCCAGCCGCCCGCAGGTCGCTCTGGGCCTGCCGGAGCCAGCGCCCGGCCTCCTCGGCCTGGGGACGCCGGCCGGCCTGGGCCCGGTGGTACGACCAGAAATCGTAGTGGAAACCATGGGCCTTTTGGCCGGTGAACTCCCTGCGGCTCTGCCTGTGGTGCCTGGCCTCCCCATCCCATTTGTCCCACGAGGCTGAGAAGCCCCGGTGGCTACTGGGATGGTGCCTGCCGCCCGAGGCCTGGGGGCTGCGGGGATTGCCCGCTGCCCGGGGCTTCCTGCCCTCCACCAGCTCCTGGAGCCTCTCCCGCAGGTACTTGCAGACCTCGTTGGCCATTTCCTCCTGCCCCATGTTCTTGTCGGGGTGATAGCGAAGGTAGAGCCGCCGGATCGCCTTCTGCCGCTCGCCCTCGGGCAGCTCCCAGATCTGGGCCAGGCAGGTGTCCACCTCCTCCTTCACCTGCCCCAGCGACTGGCGGTACCACGCTTCCCGCCTCTCCTGCTGCCGCTGCTGGTCCGGCACCAGCACCAGTGCCCGACCACGGCCATCCACCTGGATCCTCTTGAACTGATACAGGTCGTTGGCGCTCACCTCCTCCTGGCGCCCAGCTCCCAGGTCGATGCGGTACATGGGCACCACGCCATCCGGCAGGACTTCCAGCACCACGGCGTACTGGTAGCGCTCCTTGGGTGCCGCCGGGTCCAGGTAACCCACGTAGTCACCCCGGGCGAAGGTGTTGAGGATGCTCATGTCCAGGCTGTCGTACCACTCCTGGGTGATCTCCGTACCAGGGCTGGGCAGGGTGTAGGCGTCGGGGTGGGTGCTGGGTTGCAAGGGCACCCCGTTCCTCTCCAGCACGCTGAGCACTTTGCCGGGGTCCTTGCCGGCCAACATCTGCATGAGGATTGACATGGATTTCAAACGCAACGTCACTCCCATAATACTGGCCACCTCCTGAGCCAAGCTGCTCAGAATCTGGACTGACTGGCCCAGATCCACCATCCTCTCCTGGTGCAGCAGGTAGACCCGGCGCCTCCCGTCGGCATGCAGGACCACATGGACAACCTGGGAGACTTGGCTCCCCTCCAGCTGCTTCCCGCGGTGCATCATCGTCGTCTGGATCTTCTCACAGCACACCACCTCCAGCCGCTCGGCAGAGAAAGCCACCTCCCGCTCCCTCCTGGCCGTCTCCGCCTCTTCTTCCTCGTCCCGTCTCTGCCACCTCAGCAGCGCCGCCAAGCCCTCCAGGAATTCGGGAGACACCAGGATGCCGTGGAGCTGGTTCCGGCTCTCGCAGAACTCACGGTAAGGGCACAGCTCTAGAGAGTCCTCCTCCAGCTTCCGCTCCGTGATCTCTGACAGGAGCTGGGGCCTCAGGGGCTGGGGCAGTTGCCGCACCAGCTTCCAGGGGTCATATTCTGGAGAGGGCAGGTGGCATCTGGAGAGGTCCACCAGGAAACGGAAAGTGCTCCCCAAGGCTTGGCTAACATCGGCAGGGGCACAGTCACTGAAGACCAGGGTATTGGAGCGGTAGAGCTTCCCATCGGTGCAAGGCAGATGGAGCTCTTCCACCCCGGAAAAGTCCGCTTTCCCTTGGCTGAGCAGCTGGAAGAGATGCTGGGTGGCCCGCAGGACGGTCTTGGTGAGGTTGGGCTGCAGGGTTTCCTTGTCTTGGGTCTCCTGGTGGATCCGACGCAGCACCCGGGCGTAGTGCCGGACGGAGGGCTCCTGCTCCACGCCTAGCTTCTGCAGCAGCTCGCTGTAGACAGCCACCAACGGGGGCACGGTGTAGAGATAAGGCCGAAACTCCTGCTTGTGCCGCAAGGAGAAGACCACCTGGCTGGCCTCCGCCACCTGCATCTCCTTCACCAGCACCACCGGCAGCCCTGCCAGGCAGTCAGCGTTGAAGCCCCTCAAGTCGCGCTCCAGGTAGCCGTATGTCTGCATGAAGACATGGGTCCGGGTTTCCCGCCCTTCCTTGGTCTCACACCGCACTTGACACACGTTCTTCAGGTTGTCCAGGACCACCAGGGCTGGCACAGCCTGCAGCACTCCCAGACGCTCCAGCACGGACCGGGCGTTCTTTATGCAAGGGACAAAGGGCAAGGCAAGGATCACAGCAGACGTCCAAACCAGGGCCACATCCTCCTTCCGTGGCACCACCAGAGCACCCTTGAGGGCCACGGGCTGTGTATGAAGGACGCAGGGTGGATGGAAATTCCTCAGATCGTCCAACACTCTCCGTGGAGTGAGGAAGCGGATGGACGAGACTCTCTCCAGGAAGCGGTCCGACAGGGAGTCACTGGGCTGGGACAGCAGATGCGACAGAAGCGCCTTCCGCTGGTCGGGGAGGTTGCCGGCCGCCGCACCTTCCTGCCCCGCCTGACGCTCGATCCGCGTGGCAAACTCCACAAAGTCGTCCTCCGAGATCTCCCGCTTCATGCCCACATCCCGCAGGAAGAAGTTCACCATGAACTTCTCCACCCTCACCTCCTGGAAGAACGTGTCGGGCACGAACCTGGCATCGAGCCGCAGCGTCTGGAAGAGCAGCACCTCTCCGTCGTAGAAGTAGGAAGCTGGGTGCAGGACCCCCTGCTTGTCCCGGATGAAGCTGACGGGCCCGAAGGCCGAGACGATAGTCTTCTTCTCCGCCTGGTACTCCTCCACGTACTGCTTTTGGATGGTGAAGAGCAGCCGTAAGGCCTCAAGCAGCTGGGATTCTGGGAGACGGGGCAGACGGGGCAGGAGATGGCGGATGAATTGCTGCAGATCATTCAAGACGCCAATGCCAAGACGTTTGGAGAGCCCCCGATGGAGATCGTTGTCCTGGAGCAAGACAGTCTGCTGGTCCAGTTGGTACAAGGCCTGGAAGTCCTTCGAGAGCTTGGGGATCTTGGTCTCTAGGATGTAGACGTTGTGGTAAAAGGCCAGCGCCACCCACGTCCCCTGATGCGTCTGGAACAAGGGCAGGGACTGGAGCTGAGCCAGCAGGTCGTGCGCCAGCTCCTCCACCTTTTGCGTGAGGAACCTCAACAGCCCGAAGGTCTCATAGGACTTTAGCTCATCCCAACGGAGACCAGGCCTAGCGGACAGCTGCTTCAGCACCAAAATGGGGTCGTGTGTCTGCAGCAGGTGTGGGCGGATGCAGTGCAAGCGGATATCATGGGGGATCATCAGGATATCCAGCTTGGCAAAGCCAAGCTTGCCCAGAGAGTTTTCCACCTCGCTGATGTACCCATGGATGATGCTGGGCAGGGAGACCAGAGGAACCAGGCGCTTGTCTCCAGGCTGGTCGCTGCAGACGGGGAGGATGGCCGAGTACTCGAAGAGGGAGACCAACTCTTTGAAGGCCTTGCTCATGGCTTCTTCCTTGCGTTCATTGGCCTCACAGATCATGTGGTTGAAGAGCTTCCACACCTCTTCCAGCCACTTCCGGGACTCTGCCGACTGGGCCTTCCAGTCTGGCTGCCCCAGCACCTCCTGGATGAACCTGGCCGCCTCCTGCAGGGTGAATGCCTTCAGGAAGCCGGCCTGGAGCAGCAGCGGCTTTTGGCTGACGTAGTAGGCAAGGAATTGGTGATGCTGCCGCGGGAAGAGGCAGTGGGCTGTGCTCTGGAACACCGGCTCCCGGGTGCTGAACGGCCGCAGCATGCCGTCGTGGGTCACGGAAAGTGGCAGCCCCTCCAGGTCCCTGACGTCCCCTTTCCGCAGCTCCTCCAGGCAGAACTCCAGCAGGAGGTGGCAGCTGGACTGGTCCTTCAGGGGCGTCTCCGAGACCTGGCAGGGCGGATCCAGAGGCAGCGCTTTGAGGAAGCAGCGGAGAGATCCAGGATTCAAGGTCAGGACCTTCACGCCCGCCCTGGTGAACTCGGCGTGGATCTGTCGGAGGCTGTGGAAGGCCGGGACGAGCTTCATCTCAAGTCTTTGGAGGACTCGGCTCATGGAGTCACGGGCCTCCTCCTGCAGGAAGAAGGGCTCCTGGAGCAGGTGGCCCTCACCAGTCGCAGTCCATGTGATTCTCACCATCTCCACACTGTGCACATGGAGGCGGATGGTCTCTGTCTGGTAAACGGGTATCAGGGGCTGCTGCATCTCCGCAATGAGCTCGTAGACCTGTTTGACCAGCTGGTGCCAGGGCGGGGGCACGCACTCCCTCACGGCTGGGAAGTATCGGAGATATTTTGGCTCCAGCATCTCCAAGCAGGCCTGCAGTGTCGTGAAGCACAGCGCCTCCCCCAGCTTCTTCCGCAGCCAATCCAGCAGCCGGCAATAGAGCGGGGCCAGCAGCCGCTGCATCAGGAAACTGTTCCAGGCCGTGTTCCGGCTCCCGCCGTCCTCTTTGTGCAGGTCGCGGCGAGCCGAGTCCACCGAGAAGTTGCCGTTGATGTGGATGGGCAGGCCGGTCTCCAGCGGCAGCGGCAGGGTGCAGAAGGCCCTGCCAGGCAGGACTGCGTCCAGGCAGGCGGCCACGGCGCCGTACGGTAGGCGCTCCGGGTCCGGAGACTCCTTCTTGGCTGCGTCGTCTACCCCAGCCTGCCACACCACTCCCCAGCTGGTGGGAGGCCGAGAGCAGCCGTGACTGACTTTCATCGTGTAGACAACCCTCACCGGCGTGGCCTCCTCGCTGCCTGAGACAGCCATTTGGCTCAGCCGCTCCTGGAACACCCTTCGCAGTGCTAGGTTGCCTTCCTCCATCTCCGTCTCCACCCGCAGCAGCTCCCGCGGCTGCGCCCTGCCCTCGGTGATCTCGGAGAAGACGACGGTCCTCAGATGGCGAAGGAACAGCACCAAGCTCTCTGCCTCCTGCACCAGCGCCTCCTGCATCACCTCCAGGACCTCTTCATGGATAACCCGCTGGCACACCCGCGAGCCAGCCGCGCCCTCCGCCGTCCGCAGCGGCAGGCGGAAGAGCACGCCCTGGCTCAGGTCGAAGAGGTCGGGCAGGAAGGTGGTGTAGACGTCGGGGAAGGTCTTCTTGAAGTCCCCGTTGACGCTGAACATGGCGCCCGGGTAGTGCTCGCTGGCCGTGGGCACGTAGCGGAGATGGGGATCGAAGACACCCAGGGCGCTGTCGCCCGTCATGAAGGCAGGGCAGTCCGTCAGGTGGAAGACGGCGTTAAAACCCAGTCCGTACTTGCCCGTCTTGTCCTGCCGCCCACCTTTGCCCCCCACGCCCAGCCGCTGGATGCCCTCGATGTCCTCCTGCGTCAGGGGCTTGTCGTTGTAGACGCAGAGGGCGGGGCCTTGCAGGCCGCCCCACTCCTCGGAGATGACGCGCTGGGTGGGGTGCTGGCGCCGGTCCCAGACGAAGTGGATCCGACTGGCGCCGGCGTCGTCGGCGTTCTGCAGCAGCTCCTTCAGCACGTCGCGGGAGGACGAGGAGTATTCCCGCAGGATGTTCCGCAGCCGCACGGTCAGCTCCTCCCGGGCGCCGAACTCCGACGCCCACGGTGCCAGCTCCAGCCCCCGGATCTTCCCCTGGGCCAGCGCCCGGTGCCTGGTGGTGGGCACGCCGTAGCGCAGTGCCACCTCCCGGGGGATCCGGCCGTGGCACAAGGGCGTCCCCTCCTCCCGGGGCAGCCAGGGTGTGTCATCGAAGTGCAACTTGGCCACCGGGCGCAGGACACCCTGCTGATCCGGGAAGAAGATGCCCTGAGTTTCGTAAGCGCCCACCGGCTGCCGATCCGGCGAGTCCTCCATCAGCCCGACGGTCACTAGCCTCAGCACCAACTGCAGCTCCTCTGGGGACAGACTCCGCCCAGCTGTCTTCCCGGCCAGGTCCCGGAGCACCCACGTGTAGTTCTCCAAGGCGAAGGTCTCCTGCAGCCCCACGCACCCCCACAGCGCCTTGAACCCCCAGTACTCTTGCGGCAGCTGGTGGAGATACGGGGAGGCCTCGAATGACAGCGCCCGGGCCACTGCCTTCACCGACACAAACTGCGCCCCCACCAGGACAAAGGAGAATGCTGCAGCCTTCTCAGCTACCTCCTTCTTGCACGTGGGCTGCTTGCTCAGCAGCTTGTCCAGGTAGGCGTAACACTGCCGCGCGGTCTCCTGCAGCTCCGGCTTGGGCAGGGCGTTGGAGCCCTGGCACGCCTCCGCCAGCTGCTGCAGCACCATGCCGGCCGGCGGCTTGCGGCTCAGCCCCAGGAAGTCCTCGAGCGCCTTGGAGAACCTGGAGTCCCCTCCCAGGTCCTTGTCGGCCAGGACGGGTTGGATCAGCCCCACCAGGCTCCTGTGCTTGTGGTGGTAGAGGTCGGTGGGCCGGCAGAGCTCATGGCGGGCACCAGGCAAGGCAGCCGGCAGGAAGGGGACGGCACGGAAGGCCACCTGGGCAGTGTTGTCCAAACCCTGTTCCAACAGCTGCTCCAGCAGCTCCAGGATGCAGCAGGTTCTCTGACAGCCCTGCCGCTGGTCACGCTGCCAGAGAGCCTGCACGGTGCGGGCCCGCTCCAGCAGCTCCTTCATCGGCACCACGTCCTTGGCCATGCCCAGCTCCTCCAGCCGCAGCAGCCTCTTCGGCGCCAGGAAGCCAGTCCCGGTGGGGAAGCGCCCGTCCTGGGGGTCATACAGCGGGGCGGCTCTGCCCCGGGGGTGCACCAGCTTCCTGATGGGCTGCAGCTGCCCTCGGGGGGTGGTAGGGATGCAGGACACAGGGGCCAGCAGCTGGTCTACCATGGCATCGCTCATGTCCAGGGCGTGAAGAATCAAGGCGTCACGGTCGGGTGCGTCCAGCGTGCCCATGTTGGCAAACACAATCTTCTGGTAGAACCTCACCCAGTCATAGGTGTTGGGCAGCAGGGTGTCCTCCTGGCCACTGGCCTGGAACCCAGATCTCACCCAGTTCGGCAGCTGCACGGCCAGGAGGGGCTCGGGCAGCAAGTTGGCAAAGACCCTGGCGGCCGTTTGCCCCACCTGCGTGTTACGGGTGATGGTGGAGTCCAGGAAGCGGGCGTTGTCCATGGTGCACCATCGCCGGCCGTCGGAGAACAGCGCCAGGTCCCGCCCATCGGCCAGCGCGTGGTAGAAGGCCTTCACGGCCTCGGTGAAGGGATGCCTGGCTTTGCCGGCGTCCGGCCAAAAGGTGTGGTATTCGTAGTCCTCCAGGTCACCCTCCCGGTGCATGTCTCGGAGCAGGCTCAGTGCTTGGAGCCAGGCAGCCGGCACCGCGTCGCGCAGCAGCGCCCAGTTCCACTCGCCCTTGGCTGTGGCATCCCAGAGTCCTTTGCGATTGGAGAGGACGGCGAAGGCCCCGTGGAGGTGAACCGGGAGGCCGGAGGCAATGGGCAGGGGCAGGAAGCAGAAGACGCGCCCATCAAAGCCGTCCAGATGTGGAGCCCACTTCCCCGGCTCAGTGGGGGCGAGCGGCAGAGCCACTCCGGCGCTGGGAGGCGAGGGCCGGGTCCCGTCACGCATCCCCTGCTGAAACAGAACCAAGGACTCTCCGGTGCCCTGGGCGGTGTGTACCAGGTAGTGGCTGATGGTGATGTCCGACTCCCACTGTACCGTCAGTTGTTCGATGCTGGACTGGCCCGTCCTGGAATCTCCAGCATTCTCAAGGCACTTGATCTGCTCCCGGCACAGCGTGGCCAGGGACTGGGTGGCTTCTGGGGAGGGGGCCTGGTTGGGAAGGCGCTTCAGCGACACCTCCCGCACCCCACGTAGGAAGAGCAGCAAGAGGTGGCAAAAGTCCCGGAAGCCGCTCTGGAGCCTCTCGACCCGGTCAACGCTGAAAGCCACCTGGCTGATCCGCGACTCCCGGGCCTCCTCCTCGGTGCGGAAAGGCAGGCGGAAGAGCGTCCCTGGGAAGTCGAACGGCTCCTGCGTTTGGAACCCAAACAAGCCCCGGTAAGGCCGGAACTGCTCGGCGAAGGTGGTCAGCGTGGCCGGGCGCTGGCGCAGGTCCAGCCGGATGCCGGGGCAGGCCGGGTTGGGGATGTGCTTCCGCAGGTGGGTGACGTTGGGGTCGAAGATCAAGAGGCTGCTGCCGCTCAGCACGGAGGGCACATCGGTCACGTGGTAGACGGTGTTGAAGCCCAGACCGAACTTGCCGATCTTGCCCTCCTGCCCTTCCTTGGTGGCGGCTCCCACCCGGATGATGTTGACTAAGTCTTCCTCGGTGAAGGCTGCATCGTTGTAGGACCAGAGGGCCGGGCCGTGGCAGGGGGCCATGCCGGGATCCAGCAGCCCGGCCGTGCCACCACCGTGGCGCCGCAGATCCAGCAGGAAAGAGCATGCCCTGGCACCGGCGTCCTCCGCGTTCTGGATCAGCTCTTTGAAGAGGTCGGCCTCTTCCGTATACTCCCGCAGGATGTTCCAGATCCGCGTGGTGATGGGCTCCGAGGGCCCCCACGCCTCAAACAGCTGCGGCTGCAGCACCCGCGTGCTCAGCAGCGCCACCCCCAGGAAGGTGGCCGTAGCCGGCGCCACCGCCTCATGCACCACGGCCAACTCCGCGTCGTCACCTTCCAGATCAGCCAGGCTGGCCCGGTCAATGTCGCAATACAGGGCCAACGAGGCTGGACGCAGAGTGAAGCCGGATCCTCCCGGAGCCTGCACCGGCACTGGCAGGTCTCTGTCACCTCGGTGCCCTCTGCTTTTCAGCCAGTCTAGGATGGCCACGGTCAGCCGCAGCTCTGCCTCGGTGCCACCTCCGGCGCGACCCTCGATCTCCTTCCCCAGCCGGCACAGGGCCTGGCTCAGCTCCTCCTCGCCCACTGTATCCCGCGCCCCCCAGGCCAGGAAGAGCCGGCGGTAAGGCAGCAGCTCCTGGGGGACCCTCGGCACCAGGCAGCTCAAGTCCAGGCCGGCAGGGTAGGCCAGCACCACCTTGGCTGGGACGGAGAATCCATTGCCGGTCCAGACGACAGCGTGGGACAACGCCACCTGAAACTGCCTCAGATTCTGCTGCATGTGCTGGTAGACGACGTGAAGCTTCGGCAGCAGCGTCCTGGTGTCCTTGGGCTGGTCCCCCTGTGCCAGGAGCAGCAGGTTCACCAGCACCTTCTCCGGGGGGGGCGGCCGGCTCAACCCCAACTTCTCCTCGGCCGGCTCTCTGAAGGCGTCCGTCAGCGGCATCGCCAGCCCCGCCAGGCCGGCGTAACGGGCCGATCGCAGCCTCTCCGGGGGAAGGAAAGGTCCATTCGGCTGGCGCTCGGTCGGGTCGGTGGCGGGCACCCAGGCCAGGTCCCGCAGCCGCTGCAGTTTCTTCTGGCAGAAGCGGCGCAGCGCGGAGGTCTGGTTGCACAGGTCGATCAACGCTCGGGATTTGGCCGTGGCCCCGGGGGCGTCTCTGGCCTGCTGGAGCTGGCTCACCTCCTGGGCTGCCGCTAGCACGTGGTCTGGGGTGATGGCTGTCTCGCTGGTCTTCAGCCCCAGGGCACAGAGGGACCGGAGCACGGCCGCCTCCCGGAAAGCCATGGGTGGGAAGCAACGGGGGCCCAGCAAGGCCCGGAAAATCATGTTTTGGGGGTCGAAGAGCTCGTTGGCACGTGCCAGGGTCCCGCCGCGGTCCATGAAGGCCAGCTCCTCGCACAGCGCCTGCAGCTCCTTGCTGTGCCCGAAGAGGGCATCCCCGTGCCGCAGCACCCACAGCATCAGCCGTTCGGCGTCCGGCGCCCGCTTGGCATACACCCCCTTCTTCACCATCCTCACCGCCAGCAACGCCAGCTCTGCCGCGCCAAGCAGCCTATCCCGGCTCTGCAGCAAAAGCCGGCGGTCCGCCTCGTCCCGGCACCGCAGCACCGGCTCTGGCAGCACCAGGTCTTCGGGCACCGCCGGCACCGTGCTCCTCTCCAAAGCTTGGTAACTGCCGGCTGCCACCAGCCCGGCCGGGCAAGGCGGCACGACGGAGGGCATCTTCTGGAAGATGGGCAAGCTGCCCAGCACCACGGCCTCCCGGTCGGAGAGGGAGGAAGCGGGCGCCTGGGAGAGAAATTGGCAGAGGATTCTGCCGCGATCTGGGGGCAGGGAGCGCAGCCGGGCAGCCACGCCTGCCACGCCCAGGTGGTCGAAGGCTCTCAGCGTGTTGCCGGCCGTGGGCGCCAGGACGTAGTCTATCAGCTGCCGGTGCCAGAGTGCTTGGTCCCAACTGTGGATCACCGTGCAGCCCAGAGCCTCCAGGACGCCAGATTCATCCTCAGTAAGGCTGCGCCCCTCCCAGCTCCGGAAAAGCAGCGTGGGTGTGGGCGAGAGCCGCGCCAGCTGGAGGCTACGGGCGCCCTTGCCCGGGGGGGTGAGGGGGATGAGCGGATGGCCCTCAAACAGCGCCAGGGAGCGGACATGGTGCTGTAGGAAGTCCCAGAAGGCAGCCAGCCACTGGCGGGGAGGCTGGCGAGGGTGGTCGCCCGGGCACCAAGTGACGTGGGCAGAGCCGCCTTTGAACCAGTCTGCGGGGAGGGCGGCCTTCAGGTTCTGCTTAATGACAGCCAGGTCCAGAGAGACGAGGTTCCTGAACAGCCCTGCAAGAACCAGAGACACCCGGGATCACAGCCGGACCAGAACCATGTCGGCTCCCAGTCCCGCAGGCAAACCCAGAGCAGCGTAATATAGTCCACCGGAAATGCAGCCACCTCTGGGGTGGGGTGCGGGTGGCTGGTTATACGGGGACCCCTCACCCGGCACTGAGATGCAGCTGCCTCTCGGATGGGGTGCAGGGGCTGGGTAACGGGGCTCAGCAACGTTCATGTTGCCCCAGGCACACCGGGCAGGACGGACGGTTCCCACTTACCCTGCTCCGCGATCCGGTGCAGGTGACTCAGCAGGGCGGGCGTCAGATCCTCCGGCAGAAAACTGTCAGCCAGGCCAGGGAGCAGAATCCTGGAAACCAGGAATTCAGAGAGTTAAGACAGTAGGCTGGGGGGGGGGGGGGGGGGGGGGGGGGGGGGGGGGGCCTCCCCCCCCAGGGGGGTGCTTGCTCCCATCTGGCCCCAGGGCAGGGACTGGCTGGCTCAGGGGGGTGGGGAATGGGACATGGGGCCTTTCCCCTCTAGGAGGCACCAGCTCCCATCTGGCCCCACACCAGGGGGCTGGTTGGCTGGGCGGGGACAGTGGGATCCCCGTTCCATGGGCTGATTCGTGGCCCGGGTCCCTGTGTCTCAGCCTGGCTCCCAACAGAACCTGCTTTTCCCAGGTGCCGCGGGCTGGCGAAGCCGCGCTCACTAGGTGTCCTCTGGCCCGGAAGGCGGGTGGAGGGGCCAGGGGCTCTCTTACCTGGGGAAGGCCTCACTGTCAGCATAGACCGTGCCGCCGGCACCCCCAAAGCAGGCAAAGCCCCCATCAGCACGTGGCAGCAGCTCCAGGCCCGCCAGTCCCTCGTAGCGCTGGTCTCCGGACACGTACTCCAGCAGCAGCCGCTTGTCGGCCGGGTATCGGGCAGACCCCACACGGCCCAGGACCTTTCGCACATAGGCCGGAGTGGCCTCCTTCACCGCCGGGCCACCCGCGGCCAGCGCCCGGCGCACATGGGCTGGCACCATGGCTAGCGGCTCGCCCGCCTGCACCAGGGCGTCCTCCAGCACCCGGAGCGTGGCCTCGCCGGCCCCGTTCTGCGGCAGGAACACGGCGTCCGTGGCTCGGAGCCGGCGTGTGCTGGGTTGGCCGGCCGGCACCAGTGCTTCCATGCCCCACAGCTGCTGGCAGATCCGTTCCGCCAGGCTCCGGTAGCGCTGCTGGTGCCGGCTCAGCTCCGGGTCGGGCCAGGCGCCATAGGGGTCGCCGGGACAAGCCGCCGCCACCACGACGGCCTGGCGGTAGGCCAGCGGCAGCACCGCCTCGGTCAGCAGCTGGTTCCACCGGGCGGCGTGGTCCCGGCTGCAGTCTTCTTCAACCCACTGGACGTGCCGCCGGTCATCCGTCAGGTGGAAGGGGGCGTTGATGTGGAGAGGCAGTCCTGTGGCATTCTCCTCCGTGGCTGGCAGCGGCAGAAAGCAGCAGAGATGCCCGGCACAGCCGCCCCGCAGCGGGTACGCCAAAGCCACGCCAGGCAAACTCCCCAGCGCGCCCGCCAGCTCCGCCAGCTCCGGGAAGGCACCTTCGGTTGGCACGGCCGAGACCACCAGCCACTCGCGCTCTGCGTCTCCGTCAGCGGCCGTGCCGTGCGCAGCCACGGCCTTGATGCAGGCTGCGGTGGCCAGCGCCGCAGCGGCCACGTCGTCCTGGACCGAGCCCGGCCCGTTGAGCGGGCGCGGGGCGGCTGTGGTCTCCAGCAGCTCCATCGTGGCCCCCTGGGCATCCACCATCTTCAGGGCCAGGCGCCGGACGTGGCGGAGGAAGAGGAGGCAGGTGGGGGCGTCGTGGATGAAAGCCAGGAAGAGCTGACGCACGCGCTCGGGACTGTACAGGTTGTCCGAGATGCCGGAGGGTTCGTGGCGCAGCGGGAAGCGGAAAAGGGTCCCGGGGAAGCGGCCGGCCGCCGGGGACCCCTCGCCGTGCCCCATGACCTCCAGCGCCCCCCAGAAGGGCGTGAACTGGTCGGCCAGCTCCGCTGCCTCCTCCAGGTGCCACTGCTGCCCGCCGTCCGCCAACGCCACCCGCTGCGGGTCCAGCACGCCCAGCCAGGGGCCGCTCAGCACCGCCGGCAGGTCTGCAGGGAGAGGGGATGAGAGATGGGGAGCCCCAGCTGTGACCCCAAAAACCCCCAGAGACCCCCTGGCTGTGACCCCAAACCCCCTAAGCTCCCCCAGACCCCCCCCGGGCTCCCGCAGAGACCCCTAGCTGTGACCCCAAACCCCCTAAGCTCCCCCAGAGACCCCCTGGCTGTGACCCCACACCCTCAAGCGCCGTCCCAGCGACCCCCCCCCGGTTTGGACCCAACCCCCCACCCCCCCGAGCTTCCCAGCACGTGAGGTCCCTGCCCCCGGGGCGCTCACCTGTCAGGTGATAGACGGAGTTGAAGCCCAGGCCGAAGCGGCCGACGGTGCCGGGGTCGCGCAGCTTGTGGCTGTCGCCCGTGCTCTGGATCCCGTCCCAGTCGGCCTCCGAGAACAGCCCGTCGTTGTAGGCCACCAGCGCCGGCCCTGGAGCCAGGGACAGCGAGTCAGGGGCGGGGCCTCGACCCCCCAGACAGCGTGTGAGGGGCGGGGCCTCGACCCCCCAGACAGCGTGTGATGGGCGGGGCCTCGACCCCAACCCCCACAGACAGCACACGAGGGGCGGGGCCTCGACCCCCCAGACAGCGTGTGAGGGGCGGGGCCTCGACCCCCCCAGACAGCGTGTGAGGGGCAGGGCCTCGACCCCAACCCCCCCCCCGACAGCACACGAGGGGCGGGGCCTCGACCCTCCAGACAGCGTCAGGGGTGGGGCCTCAATACCCCATGTGACGTTATGAGTGTAAAATATTTCATTGAAAGGTGACAGTGTCCCTAGACCGTACCTGTTTCCTGTGTGGAGAATAATGACAGTGAAGGAAATGTGCCTGTGTCTGTCAGGGGCATTGACTTGCCTATGGTGGGAGCTACCCCAGCCTCCAAGCCGTTGTCTGTGAACAGCCCTGTGTGCTGGGACAAGGGAAATGAAATCCCGAGTTGTGTCTGTTAAAGGGAAATGTTTTTTCAGCTCTGCTTTGGAGCAAACAGAAGGTGCCTTTCAGCCTGCGGTGGTTGAGAATAGTGCAGTTGTCTCAGAGTTGGTTCTGAATTCAACTAAAGCCCTGGAAGGGAACGGTCCTAAGTTTGTGTGTGCTGGGGAGAACGGTCCTGTAACTAGGTTGCATCCAGTTAGTGTCTTAGCAAAATCCCAGAGACCAGACAATTCTGGTGCTTATATTTTGCCTGTTGCCAATGTGTGGCTGGAAAAGGGTGTAGCACTGTCTGATCAGGGTGATATCCTAGCCAGGGCACAAGGAGAGCAGAAAGACTAAGACTAAGGGCTACGAGAGGCACATCGATGCTCTGCTCGTTGGGGCCCTGGGTGCCTGGGACCCACGTAACGAACGCGTGCTGAGGACCTGTGGGGTGGGCCGTCATTACGCGCGGCTCATGAGACGCCTAATGGTCTCGGACACTATTCGTTGGTCCCGGGACATCTACACAGAGCACGTCACCGGCCACCGGCAATACCGAGAGTGAGCCGGGGAGACCTCGTGCACCCACAAGGGGGAAGAGACCTATAAATCCCCCCTGCTGGACTTTATCCCCTGAGTCCTGAACCCACCAAACCTAACTGAATCCCACCACATGAGGGTCACCCCATCCCCATTACCCAGCCCATTTACTTATACCCATGACTGTCTCTACTTTCTGTATGGGTGACTGACCCTCACCGCCTGTCGGCTGTATCCTGATCCCGCCCACCGGTTACCCCCCCCCTTGGGGACATTACAGTCTGTATATATTATGTGTGCTGCCCAACCCCAAAACACTAACATGCCCACTATACTCTGTATGTTACCCCCAATGACCAATAACTGATGCCTCAAATTTTCTGTATTGTTTATTTTTCAAATATTCTCTGTCTGATCAGGGTGATATCCTAGCCAGGGCACAAGGAGAGCAGAAAGATAATTTAATTGTGTTACCTACTGATGGTGTGGAAACTTGCCACAAGGAGAAAATGATTCCTAAACTTGTGTGTGTTGAGCTTAACAACTTGCAGGTTGCCAGTGACTATGAGGAAAGTTGCAGAGGGAAGGAGAGTACCTCTTACCTTTTATCTAGTGAGTCTATGAGTTTGCCTGAAAGGGGATTGTGTGGAAATCCGCCTGATGGGCCAAAGGTGATCATGGATGTAAGAAAGACCCAGAAAGAGTATTGTGGCTCAGGGAAGTGTTCATTTAGAGCAAGCCCTAGATGAAAAGGGTAAGAGCAGAATTTCTGTGAGGGGTGAATTGTTGCTTAGGCTACGTCTTCACTACCCGCCTGAATCGGTGGGTAGAAATCGATCTCTCGGGGATCGATTTATCGTGTCTCGTATTTGCGTATCTTAAATCGACACCCCGCCCTCCCCCCCAGTGAAGACATAGCCTTGAGAAGCTGCTAAGGAAAGAAATCCTCATGGTAATCTGTGCAAGCAGTTTGCTACAACTGAAGGGTGTAAAAGTGGTTTAATCAAGGAAGCGTCAGTTCCTAACAGCCAGAAATTTTCTGTTGTGAATGGATCCACTGACTTTCCTTTTGAGAGATCCAGTGTGGATAGCTTTGAGAAGGTCTCAGATGGAGTAAAAGCTGTTAAGGAATTTAAACAGCCCTATGACCAAGTGGCTGGGCTTGGCCAGCTTGTTGGAAAGACAATGGTGTTGGGACAGGACTGTCTCCATGCTAATTCTTTAAGTGAGCAGTCTGTGCTTCAGGGTCTGAGGACAGATTTGGTTACTGGTGTTTCAAAGCAGAACAGTTTGCAGGGGAGAGCAAGCAAACTCTCACCCTCAGACTCTTTGGATTTGTGTGGTATCTAAGACAGAGTCCAGCCTTGGAATTGGTAGCAGCTAAACGCTAGCATCTGTGTTGATGCAAATTACCTGGCTGATGGGGAGAAGAAAGACTTGCTAATAGCTAAAAGAACAGGAGTACTTGTGGCACCTTAGAGACTAAGGGTACGTCTTCACTACCCGCCATATCAGCAGGTAGTGATCGATTTTTCCTGGGATCGATATATTGCGTCTCACTAAGATGCGATATATCGATCCCCGAACGCGCTCACCGTCGACTCCGGAACTCCACCAGAGCGAGCGGCGGTAGCGCAGTCGACGGGGGAGCCGTGGCCATCGATCCCGCGCCGTCTGGACCCCAGGTAATTTGATCCAAGATACTTCGACTTCAGCTACGCTATTCGCGTAGCTGAAATTGCGTATCTTGGATCGATCCCGCCCCCAGTGTAGACCAGCCCTAACAAATTTATTTGAGCTATTACTACTAATAGCTGTTAGCACAGAGAGCCCATCCAATCAGCCAGTGAATTCTGTTAAGCAAGAGAAATCCGGGTTTAATCCTTCAGGAGAAGGAGGAAAGAGAAAACTTACTTTTGCAAAGGGAAACCACAGGGTAACCCTAAAAGGCCCAAACCCCAATGGTACTGAGCCAAAGGTGTGGCAAAGCAAATGGACACTTGCAATGAATTTGTTGTTGTTGCTAAGGGTAATTTTGGTTTTGCTATTACCAAGAACTGTGAAAATGTACAATGTGCCTAATCTATTGGAAAATCCCTTGAACATGTTGAAAGTGAAACATAAGAACACACCTTACGTTAAAAGGCCTTGTAATGCTAATGTTGCACTGTTACTGCCTGGTTTCAGAGTAGCAGCCGTGTTAGTCTGTATCCGCAAAAAGAACAGGAGTACTTGTGGCATCTTAGAGACTAACAAATGTATTAGTCTCTAAGGTGCCACAAGTACTCCTGTTCTTTTTACTGTTAGTACCTGTAAACAGTACTAGAACTTTTCACAGGAGAAAAGACATTCCAGACTTGATGGGCTGTATGAAAAGGGAAACGGAGACACACTACCAGATTGCTTTCACGGCTAAATGCCAAGATTCCTACACTGTGAACAACATTAATATCGACGTTGATTTGATGTTAATTGGGTTCCAAACATTTGCCAGAGCTTGTATGGATAAAGTAGCTATGTTCTTTAGCTCTGGGCAAGATCACATGAGACATACAGGAACCATGCTGCAAGAGCAGATCCAATCCACTATGGTGCTAACCAAGTTTTACCGTAAGTTCATAAAGAGATTCAATCATATGATTGAACAGGACTTTAATAAGCCATTTCTGTTCTACCCTGATACGGCTTCTAACCCAGTACAAGCTGTAATGAGACAGAGCCAAGGATGGGGAGTTTTTGGGATGCAATCAGTGATGTTTGTGTCATCCCTTCCTGCATCAATTTTGCATTGGGGATTTGATGTTATGAGTGTAAAATAATATTTCATTGAAAGGTGATAGGGCCAGAAAGAGTTAATTAGCTCACAGACTGACCTGACCCATGGGTGAACTGTAGAAACTGGTTAGGAAGATAGGTAAATGAATAGAGCTTTGAAATGCAAGTCTGTATTGTTAGAGGTAAAAGGGGAGGTGTTTGCTCAGGGCTTGTAATATAAGCAAACAAGTCTTGTCTATTGCTATAGCTTTAATTCAAAGATCAAAAAAGGGAATATTAACATTTACGATGATACTTGAGTGAAATAGTATTATTGTCTCTATGTCTCTTTGAAGGTTGTGATAACCTGTATCTGAACTGTTTAATGGATAAATTACCCTGTGCTAATTGCCAGGATGTTTGGAAGAAGGAGAGTTAGGCCTATTGTTTTCTCAGGCCGAAAGGCTGCTGGAAATGTATAAGAACCCTGGGACACGATCCTGCTTCATCTCAGATCTGCTTTGGGTTTCAAGAGAGGGAAACCTTAAGCCACAAGGATTGAGATCCCCAGTCACTGACTGGAACCACCCTGAATATGGACATTGGACTATAACCTCTGGACTATTTCTAAAAGGACTTTTGGCAACTACAAGCTCACCTCTGCTATGCATCTGAACCTCACGAATTGAATTCAAGTCTGTCTGTATATTGATCTTTTAACCAATTCTCTCTCTCTTTTCTTTTTGAATACATTTTAGTTTAGTTAATAAGAATTGACTATAGTGTGTATTTTGGGTAGGATCTAAGTTATAATTGAATCTGAGTATCTGGCAGTTCCTTTGGGATTGGAAGAACCTTTTCTTTTATATGATGAGATAAGATTTTCATTAATCATCATCATATCTGACGTGTGTGTCTGGATGGAGGCCTGAGGCTGGGCACTTTAAGGGAACTGCGTTGTTTGTATTTCTGAGTAACCAGTGAGGTAATACAGAAGCTGTTTTGTGCTGGTTGGTGAATCTAAGTATTGGAATATCCACCAGCTTGTGGGGTTTGTCTGCCCCGTTTTGTTTGCAGTTCACCCTGATTGAGTGACCTCAGCTGGCTCCCACGGGCAGCACCGTCACACCCCAACGCCCCCCAGACAGCACACAAGGGGCAGGGCCTCGACCCCCCAGACAGCACGTGAGGGGCGGGGCCTCGACCCCAAACCCCCCAAATCAGCCCACGAGGGACAGGGCCCCCGCCCCCCCCCCCCAAGAGAGCGAGTGAGAGGCGCCCTCCCCCGACAGCATGTGAGGGGCAGGGCCTTGATTCCCCGACGCCCCCAGACAGCACGTGAGGGGCGAGGCCTCGATTCCCCCCGACCCCCCACACACAATGCGTGAGAGGCAGGACCTTGATTCCCCACACACCCCCAGACAGTGCGTGAGGGGCGGGGCCTCAACCCCCAACCCCAACCCCCCAGATAGTGTGTGAGGGGTGGGGCCTCAATACTCCAACCCCCCCAGACAGCACACGAGGGGCGGGGCCTTGACCCCCTCCAAGACAGCAAAGGATAAGCGGGGCCCCTATCCTCCCCCCCAGACACTGCGTGAGGGGCGGGGCTCCAATCCTCCCAACCCCCCCAGACAGCATGTGAGGGGCAGGACCCTGAACCTCCCAGACAACATGTGAGGGGTGGGGCCCCGATCCCCCTGACATTGTGTGTGGGGCGGGGCCCTGATTCCCCCAACCCCCCGCAGACAGTGCGTGAGGGGCGGGGCCCTGATCCCCTCCAGACACCACATGAAGTGGGACTTTGATCCTCTGATCCCCTAAACTACCCCCCCCCCCCCACAACACTATGTGAGGGGCAGGACCCACAGCCGCCCTAAAGAGGTGGGAGGTGTATGAGAGGTGGGAACCCCGATTCTCTAGCTCCCCTTCCCCAACCCCCCGAGCCCTCTATCTCCTCACACACACCCCTTCAATCCTGCCAGGCCCCCAGGGCCCCCCACCATCACCCAACATAAATCCCTTCCCCAGATCTGTCAACCTCAGCCTCCCCCCCCCCGCCCCCGGCAGCTGCCCCCTTGTACCCTGCGCTCGCTGCAGCCCCTCCGCGGCCAGGCTCTGGGTCCCGTAGTGGCGCTCATCGCACAGGAAGATCACCTCCGTGGCCCCCGCATCATCCGCGTTCTGGATCAGCTCCTGGCGGGGGGGGGAGGCACAGCGCCAATCAGCACAGATCCCACCCACCCCCGGCTCATTACCAGCCCCCCAACTTGAGCACATGGCTCCACTGAGTAGGGGAACTAGGACTCCTGGGTTCTCTCCCCAGCTCTGGGAGGGAAGTGGGGTCTAGTGGTTAGAGCAGCGGGGGCTGGAGCCAGGACGCCTGGGTTCTCCCCCCCGCTCTGGGAGGGGAGTGGGGTCTAGTGGTTGGAGCGTGGGGGTGTGTCCTGCTGTGAACCCCCCAAACCCAGGACTCACCTTCAGAATCTGCCCCCCATCTGGGTACTTGCGCAGGATGCTCTGCAGGTATTTGAGGAAGGGGGGGGGCCTCTGCCGGAACCCCCTCCTGTGGAGAGGGGGGAGAAAGACACGCATCACTCACCAGGAGAAATCTCCCATCCATCCCGCATCACAGGCCCACCTACCCCGGTATCCTGCCCCCTGGATCAGCCCCACGGGTCCACCTACCCCAGTTTCTCACCCCCTGCTGATGGGAGGGGTCACTGAGCCCTCCTCAGGGGCTCCTGCTTCATCATAAACACACCCCGCCCCCAATTGCTGTCTGTCCTCCCACCAATGGGTGTCCCTGGGTCCATCAGCGCCCCCCCCCCCCCCCCCCCGCTCCTCCAGGGGGTGGCCAGGCTTGGATGTGATCTCCTCGCCAGCCACCAGAGGGCAGCACTGCCTCAGGAACCAACCGCCCCCTTCCCTTCCTCCAGACCCCTAACAGCCCATGGGGGAGACGGGTGGGGGTGGCCGAGCCCTGAGAAAGGGGGACTGGCCTTTCCTGGGGGCTGGAGGGCCAGGCTCCAGGCTGGGGGGGAGGGATGAGGAGGGGACCTCCCTGCAGGGGTGAATGAGAGCCCTGCATGGCTTGCAAGGTGGGGCAGGTAGAACAAAGGGAATTGGGGGGGCTGGGGTATGTGCCAGCCCTAGGGAGGGGGATCGGACTCCCTGCCGTGCAGAGCAGGACAACGATCCCCGTGTCTTCACATAAGAACGGCCACACTGGGTCAGACCAAGGCTCCATCTAGCCCAGTGTCCTGTCTTCCTACAGCAGCCAATGGCAGGTGCCCCAGAGGGAATGAACAGAACAGGGAATCATCATGTGATCCATCCCCTGTCGCCATTCCCAGCTTCTGGCAAACAGAGGCTAGGGACACCATTCCTGCCCATCCTGGCTAATAGCCATTGATGGACCTGTCCTCCATGAACTTATCCAGTTCTTTTTTGAACCCTGTTATAGTCTCGGCCTTCACCACATCCTCTGGCAAAGAGTTCCACAGGTTGACTGTGCGTTGTGTGAAGAAATACTTCCTTTTGTTTGTTTTAAACCTTCTGCCTATTAATTTCATTTGGTGACCGCTAGTTCTTGTGTCATGAGGAGGAGTAAACAACACTTCCTTATTTACTTTCTTCACACCAGTCATGATTTTATAGACCTCAATCATATCTCCCCTTAGCCGTCTCTTTTCCAAGCTGAAAGGTCCCAGTCTTATTAATCTCTCCTCATACGGCAACCATTCCATACCCCTAATCATTTCTGTTGCCCTTTTCTGAACCTTTTCCAATTCCTATGTATATTTTTTGAGATCGGGTGACCACACCTGCACCCAGTATTCATGATGTGGGCATACCATGGATTTACATAGAGGCAACATGATATTTTCTGTCTTCTTATCTATCACTTTCTTAATTATTCCCAGCATTCTGTTCGCTTTTTTGACTGCCGCTGCACATTGAGTGGATGTTTTCAGAGAACTCTCCACAATGACTCCAAGATCTCTTTCTTGAGTGGTAACAGCTAATTTAGACCCCATCATTTTACATGTAGAGTTGGGATTATGCTTTCCAATGTGCATTACTTTGCATTGATCAACACTGAATTTCATCTGCCATTTTGTTGCCCAGTCACCCAGTTTGGTGAAATCCCTTTGTAACTCTTCACAGTCTGCCTGGGACTTAACTATCTTGAGTAGTTTTGTATCATCTACAAATTTTGCCACCTCACTGTTTACCCCTTTTTCCAGATCATTTATGAATATGTTGAATAGGACTGGTCCCAGAACAGACCCCTGGGGGACACCACTATTAACCTCTCTCCATTCCGAAAACTGACCATTTATTCCTACCTTTGTTTCCTATCTTTTAACCAGTTACCAATCCAGGAGAGCACTTTCCCTCTTATCCCATGGCAGCTTACTTTGCTTAAGCACCTTTGGTGAGGGACCCTGTCAAAGGCTTTCTGAAAATCTAAGTACTGTACACTATATCCACTGGATCCCCCTTGTCCACATGCTTGTTGACCCCTCAAAGAATTCTAGTAGATTGGTGAGGCGTGATTTCCCTTTACTAAAACCATGTTGACTCTTCCTCAACAAATTATGTTCATCTCTATGTCTGACAATATTGTTCTTTATTATAGTTTCAACCAGTTTGCCAGTACTGAAGTCAGGCTTACAGGCCTGTAATTGCTGGGATCACCTCTGGAGCCCTTTTTAAAAATAGGCGTCACATTAGCTACCCTCCTGTCATCTGGTACAGAAGCAGATTTAAATGATAGGTTACAGACTACAGTTAGTAGTTCTGCAATTTCACATTTGAGTTCCTTCAGAACTCTTGGGTGAAAACCATCTGGTCCCGGTGACTTATTGCTGTTTAATTTATCAATTTGTTCCAAAACCTTCTCTAATGACACCTCAATCTGGGACAGTTCCTCAGATCTGTCACCTAAAAAGAATGGCTCAGGTTTGGGAATCTCCCTCACATCCTCAGCCATGAAGACCGATGCAAAGAATTCATTTAGTTTCTCTGCAATGGCCTTATCGTCTTTGAGTGCTCCTTTAGCATCTCGGTCGTCCAGTGGCCCCACTGGTTGTTTAGCAGCTTTCTGCTTCTGATGTACTTAAAAAAAATTTTGCTATTACTTTGTGTCTTTGGCTAGCTGTTCCTCAGATTCTTTTTTGGCCTTCCTAATTGTATTTTTACACTTCACTTGCCAGAGTTTATGCGCCTTTCTATTTTCCTCACTAGGATTTAACTTCCACTTTTTAAAGGATGGCTTTTTGCCTCTCACTGCTTCTTTTACTTCGTGGTTTAGCCACGGTGGCTCTTTTTTGGTTCTCCGACTACGTTTTTTAATTTGGGGGATACATTTCAGTTGAGCCTCTATTATGGGGTCTTTAAAAAGTTTCCACGTAGCTTGCAGGGATTTCATGTTTGGCGCTGTACCCTTTAATTTCTGTTTAACTAACCTCATTTTTTGTAACCTTTCTGAAATGAAATACTACAGTGTTGGGCCGCTGTGGTGCTTTTCCTGCCACACAGATGTTAAATTTAATTATATTATGGTCACTATTACCAAGTGGTCCAGGTATATTCATCCCTTGAACCTGTGCTCCACTTAGGACTAAATCAGGAACTGCCTCTCCTCTGGTGGGTTCCAGGACCAGCTGCTCCAAGAAGCAGTCATTTAAGATGTCAAGAAACTATCTCTGCATCCCGCCCTGAGGTGACAAGTACCCAGCCAATATGGGGATAGTTGAAATCCCCCATTATTATTACTGATTTTTTTATTTTAATAGCCTCTCTAATCTCCCTGAGCATTTCACAGTCACTATCACCATCCTGGTCAGGTGGGCGGTAATATATCCCTACTGCTATAGTCTTATTGTTAGAGCGTGGAATTCCTATCCATGGAGATTCTGTGGGACAGTTCGGTTCATTTAAGATTTTTACTTCATTTGATTCTACGCTTTCTTTCACATCTAGTGCCACTCCCCCACCAGCACGACCTGTTCTGTCCTTCCGATATATTTTGTACCCTGGTTTTACTGTGTCCCGTTGATTATCCTTATTCCACCAAGTTTCTGTGATGCCCATTATATCAATATTTTCATTTAATACGAGGCGCTCTAGTTTACCCATCTTATTATTTAGACTTCTAGCATTGGTATATAAGCACTTTAAAAACTTGTCACTTTTTACCTGTTTGCCATTACCTGATGTAATTGAATGGGACTCTTTTATTTGACTGTTTCTCATCAGATCCTACCTGTATTTTATCTTCCATCTTCTCCTCCTTACTAGGACACAGAGAATCTCCATCAGTAGATCCTCCCCTAAGGAATGTCTCTGTCCAAACCACATACCCCTGCACCTGTCGGCTTCCCCCAGCCCTTAGTTTAAAAACTGCTCTACGACCTTTTTAATGTTAAGTGCCAGCAATCTAGTTCCATTTTGGTTTAGATGGAGACCATCCTTCCTGTATAGGCTCCCCCTCTCCCAAAAGTTTCCCCAGTTCCTAATAAATCGAAACCCCTCCTCCCTACACCATTGTCTTGTCCACACATTGAGACCCTGCAGTTCTGCCTGTCTAACTGGCCCTGCACGTGGAACTGGGGAGCAGCTCGGAGAACCGCTGACCTATGGCGCTGCTGGTAACCCAGCCCCGACTGAGATCCGCCTTTTCTGGCATGGCAGAGGTGCCCTGTAGAACTGATGAATGAAATTGTTTTTAATTGTTCACTTTATTAATGTAACTTCATAAGTAAAGTTTTATGAATGAAACAATATTCATTCATAAAACCGGTTACCCCAATAACTGGCTAATTAACAGTTAAGATGCTTGTTCAGAGCCATAGCTGTTCAGTCAGCTGCCTTTGTAAGTTTCACTATCAATCCAATTCCTGCTTAAATCACTGAGACTTGCACTGTTTCAGTATTGGAACTTCTGTTCACCATTTATTACACTTGCCTACAGTGGAACTTCTCTTCACTGTTTGCCATCCACTACACTTGTCTATATTGTAACTTCTGTTCACTGTTTGCCATCCATTGTACTTGTCTATATTGTAACTTCTGTTCACTGTTTGCCATATTGTAATTCAAACCCCATTTTAAAAGCGTTTACTCCGTTTTGTAAGGGCTTGCTGCAACCCTGCTGTAATCTTATTAGTTTAGTTTAGCTGTGTGAATGAGGTATGGATGGATGATGGAATCAACCTCCAGCCCCAGCCTGTCCTGATGAAATAGAGTTCAAACACCAAGGGCTGAAGATGCAGACAAGAGCCCTAACAAAGTAAGAAGAATCCACCCTAAAAAGAAAAGGTACAATAGAAGGAAGATCAAAGCCCGGTCCCTGTCTAAAAGTCATGTCTGCAATTGACGGGTGATCAGTCACCAAACCCAGAGGCAGCGTGACACAGCAAGACCTATAGACTCTGGATTCAAACTAAAGCCTACAAAAAAGGATGGGTGAGATGGAAAACTTTGGAGGAGGGTAACATTCTGCTGCCAACATGGAAGGGCATCGGTGCATGCCCAACAGAGACCCAGCTCGTCCTTGTGCCCGGCTTTCCTGGCCAGTTAGCCGCCAGAAGCTACGAACCCCAGCTGCAAACTCAAGCCACAGACTCAAGCAGGACTGGTAACTATGCAGCAGCTGCAGAACATCTGATGGATGTGTGTGTGTGTGTGTGTGTGTGTATTAGGTATAATGTGTGTGTATAAGAATTAAGATATTAGTTATTGGTCATAAATCAAATTGTTATCATAATAAATGTGGCATCTTTATCTTGTCCCCTTTAATAAGATCCTGCTAGTTTTTATTGGTATAACAGCCCATGCTAACACCACACCGGGGACCTGTTCCAAATGCGGCGGGGAGGGGCTGGGGCATGTTACAGAGATGGGGGGGGACCACACAGCATCATCTTCTGCATGTGTATGGAGTGTGGGGAGGGGGGAATAAGAGTCCTGGCTCCCAGCCTCCTCTCTAACCCACTACCCCAGCCTAGAACCTTTCCAGAGTACTAAAACAACAAGGAGTCTGGTGGCACCTTAAAGACTAACAGATTTATTTGGGCATAAGCTTTCGTGAGTAAAAACCTCACTTCTTCGGATGCATAGAGCTGGGAGTTTCTTGAGCAGATGGTGTAGTTTCTTTTGGTATTCCTCAGTGGGATCAGAGGATAGTGGCCTGTAGAATGTGGTCTTGGAGAGCTGCC
>NC_048311.1:40824840-40847500 GCF_013100865.1 Trachemys scripta elegans | reverse complement strand
GGTGGGGTGTGGGGTGGGGTCAGTGGGGGGTGAGTGGGGCAGGGGATGGGGGTATCAGTGCAGAGGTTGGAGGCTGGTGGGGTGTGGGGTGGAGTCAGTGGGGGGTGAGTGGGGCAGAGGATGGGAGTATCAGTGCAGAGGTTGGAGGCTGGTGTGGTGTGGGGTGGGGTCGGTGGGGTGTGGTCAGTGGGGTTTGGGGTGGGGTCATTGGGGGTGAGTGGGGCAGGGGATGGGGGTATCACTGGGGGCCTGTGGGGGGAATGGGGAACCACTGTGACAATCTGTCCGTCCCCTCCCCCCGCCACACACACACTCAGACGAAAACTAAACCCAGGCGCCGTGTCTAGCTGGCTCCATCGGGTGCCTTGGGCAGGAATTGGGGTGCCTGAGCCCCTCCCCCCCAGCTTGAGGGCCCAAAGGAGGTCCTGGGGGAACAGGGAGCTCATCCCCCTTATACTCCCCCCAGTGTGCATCTCCCTGTGACCCCACCAATCTCCCCAGCCTGGCGACCCCCCTGGCACCGCCCCACTGCAGCTAGGCGAAGGACCCAGGGACCCCCAAGCCATGGGGCCACGGGCCAGCGAGCCTTGTCAGGGCGGGGAGCTGCACCCCAGGCATCCTGCGGGACCCAGGAGTCCTGATGCCCAAATGGCCCTTGGCTCTATCCCATTGACCCCCACCTGGTGCCAGATGGGAGCCGGCGCCCCCTGGAGGGGAAAGGCCCCGGGCCCCATTCCCTGCCCCCCTGAGCCAGCCAGTCCTGGGAGCCGGCGCCCTCTGGAGGGGAAAGGCCCCATGCCCCATTCCCTGCCCCCTCAAGCTGGCCAGACCCCTGTAGAGTCACATCCTGTCCTTGGGGGGCTGCGTGTGGGTCAGCAAGACACAGCCTGGGGCACTGGGGAAAGAGCACATGAGCCCCCCACCCCCGGTGGTTCCAAGCCCAGGACATGACAGCCAGATGCTGACAGTGCCTGTTTCGCTCCTGCACGCCTCCATACAGCCGGATGTCGGGGGGGGGGAGGGGCTGTCCCCAGGACTCCTGGGTTCTCTCTGCTGGTCTGGGAGGGGGGTGGGGTGTAGAGATTAGAGGTGGGGTGGAGTCAGGAAAACAGCTTTCACCCCAACGCTGCCACTGACTTGCTGTGTGATCTTTAGCAGGACACAGCCCCTCTCTGTGCCTCAGTTTCCCCTCCCCCACTTTGCCTATTTAGACTGAGAGCCTCTGAGTCTGTCCAGGTGGTGCCCGGCGCAACAGGGCCCTGACCTCGGTGACTCTGTGTCTGGGCAGCGCCCAGCCCGACGGGGCTCCGCTCTCGGCGACTCTGTCTGGGCAGCGCCCGGCCCGACGGGCCCCGATCTCTGCGACTCCGGGTCTGCCCCCATATCTACTGTTAAGCATTGGGGTCCCTGGCCTTCCCTGCAGGCGCCGTGATCCCTTTACATTAACGTCCAGAAATGGTTCCGAGGAGGGGGCTAGAAAACAGGGCAAGGCCTTCCGCCCGCAGCCAGAGTGGCTCTGACACCTTATGCCACCCAAGGGGACGGGAGCCGCGGCCAGAACAGGAGACTGGGGCCTCAGGCCTCCGGGGTGGAAGGCCCAGGGCAGCTGGGCTTTCTTGAGCCGCTGGGGTCATGGAGCCCCGGGGCCAAGGGGACCACAGTGAGCACCCAGCCTGACCCTCTGGCTCTCACCCGCCAGAGAACGGCCCTAGAGCGGAGCCACTCGGCCACAGCACGAGCCTGGGGAAAAGAATGACCCTGTTAAAAATGGACACGGTGGTTCCTGGCGGGCTGGGGCAGCCCTCGGCTCTGGGTAGCCCGGTAGTGAATATTGGTCCATCGATGGTACTGACAGGCCGGGATCAAGTCACCCCACACCGGCAGCAGGTTCTCCAGGCCTTTCGTGCGGTCTGGGGCTGGTCTCCGACCCCTCATTTTGCACCCCCTCCGCAGGACTCGGACGCCGCCCTCACGAGCATCTCCCGGGCTGGGACTTGTAGGGCAGGCGGCCCCGGCACGCTTCACGCAGCTGCCGTCTCTTCCTCTTCCCCTCAGTCTTGCGATTCAGTTTCACTTCCCCGGCAGCCGAGCACCCACCCGCCCTTTGGCACCCAGCCTTGAGCAACCAGCAACCGCTGCCCTGCGCGGCTCCCTGGGAGGTTTCGAAGAACAAAGCCCTGGCGTGTGGGGCATGGGTGGCACTCAGCAACGGCCGCCCCGGAGCCGGCTGCAGCGTGAGGGACGCACTGGGAATTGGGCATGGTTCTACCCAGTGCCTGGCTGTTTGCCCATGTGCTGCAGGATGTATAAAAGGGTTTATGAGGCTTGGGGGGCAGTGCAGGAGCTGTGGGGGGGAAGGGAACCGAGCTGGACCCCCAGCTCGCTGCCAGGAAAGGGCTGTCACCAGCCGGAGCACCGGAGGGCAGCTCCCCACCCTGTGCTGAGCAGAGGCCCCCGTGGGAGGTGGTGAGGGGCAGGCGGGGCTGGGCAGACAACAGGCCACCGAACCGACGAGCCGGGTAAGCGGCCGATGGTTCGTCTCTCGGGGTCTTCGAATGCCGGCTGGCAGAGACGCTTTAGCCAAACATGGCCCAGAGGGAGCGGGGGGAAGCCCCCACACGGTGCCATGCAGATGATAGAAGGCAGCGGTTTTTAAACAGCGGGCACTGGCTCACAGCGGCTCTGGCCGCACCACCGCTCGGCCCATTGAAAGTCCTCTCGCTGGTGCTAAGGCTGGCTAGTTCCTACCTGTTCTGACACCGCGCTGCGGCCAGCAGCAGGTCCGGCTCCTAGGCAGGGGGGCCACGGGGCTCCACGCGCTGCCCCCACCCCGAGCACCGGCTCCACACCCCCATCGGCCAGGAACCAGCCAATGGGAGCTGGCGGGGAACGGCCCTTGCGCTCCACTGCCTAGGAGCGGGACCCGCTGCTGGCTGCTTCTGGGGCACAGCGTGGTCCACGGGGCCATGACAGGCAGGAACCCTGCTTTAGCACCCCCGCTGCACTGCTGACCGGGAGTTAAGCCTGCGCCCCAATCCCCTGCCCCACCCAAACCCAGAGCCCCTTCTTGCACCCCAAACTCCTATCCCTGGCCCCACCCCACAGCCTGCACCCCCAGCCCAGAGCCCTGACCCCCTCCCCCAATGTGGAGCCCCCCTCTGCACCTCAGACCTCTCATCCCCAGCGCTGTTGGGTCATAGCCATCAATTTTCTTCAGCTGGGTCACCAGAAAAAAAGTTTGAGAAGCACTGATCTAAGGGGCCATCCTCTATAGCACCCTGCGCCTCAGTTTCCCCCCAGCTGTAACCAAGGGTAACAACTCGCCCTTTGTGTCTTGGCCACGCAGGTTGGGAGCTTTACGGGCGCCCGAGGCCCAGGGGAGCTTGAATCTCTGCTGTTCTATGGTGCCAGCCAGTGGTCCAGACAGCACCGAGCTGCTGCTCTGGGTGCGAGCCGCTGGCTAACGGCGCGGGGCCGAGAGCTGACAGCAGTGGTTCATGGTTTGGTGTGTGGACCGCTGCTACCCAGCTGGTGGCATCAGTCCCATGGAGATAACAACCTGCTATAGCTACACCCACCCAGAGCTGGCTCTCCAGGGGCTGCGAGGGATGGTTAGAAGAGCACTTGCTCTTGATGGGGACGGACAGCCTGACCCAGCGGGCACTTGGGTTCTCCTCCCACCCGACACCTTCAGGTAAGTCACAGTGCCCCCGTGCCTCAGTTTCCCCTCCCCCATAGCCCCTCTCATCTCTCTTGATTGCAAGTTCTTTCAGGCAGGGGTCTCTCCCACTCTCTGCCTGGGCGTGGCCCCAACCTCAGCACCTCTCTGCCTGGACAGCAGCTGAGAGGATGCCCCCCCATTCCAGCCCCCGAGGGGTCCCCAAACACCTTCCCCCCCTTCCAGCTGCCCTGGAGAGCCGAGCCCCGACTTGGCACTGCCGCGTGGAGACAGACACAGGCGGGTGGAGCCCAGGGGATTGGAAAAAGTGTTTAATTACGACGGGAAATAAAAGGGGGGGGAGGGAACACTCCATACGCACACTGAGGGGGGAGCTAACAGAACAGGCGGGGGGGGGCGCGGAACGAGGAGATCCTTCTCAGCCAATATGCAACGGCACAGAGAGAAAGGCGCAAGGAGACGTCTCTACTATGGAATAACCATCACTGGCAGCCGTCGGCTGGGGGGGCCCTTGAGGGCCGGGAGGAAAGCGGGGGGGGGGGGGGGTCTTTCTTTTTGGGGAGGGGCCAGAAAACAATTGAAAAAAAAACAAAACAAAACCATTTTGGCCATAAAATAGAAACCCGCCACGTGGCCGAGGGCCGGCCCGGCCCGGCGGCTACCAGAAGTCGCGGCGGTGGTAGGAGTCGGGGTCGCAGTACTTGGTGACCACCACTCTGTTGGCGAACTTGCGGCCGGTGAGGCCCTGCATGGCCTTCTGGCAGTCGAAGACCGAGGTGAACTCCACGAAGATCTGGGGGGGGGGAGGGGAGAGGTTACAGCACCAGCCAGACGTGGAGATGAGGGTGCGGGGGCCGAGGTTGGCTCTGTCCCACTCCCACACCCTCTGTTGTAGCCATCAAACCCCACTCCCCTCCCAGAGCCAGGGAGAGAACCCAGGAGTCCTGGCTCCCAGCCCCCCCTGCTGTAACCACTAGCCCCCACTCCCCTCCCAGGGCCATGGAGAGAACCCAGGAGTCCTGACTCCCAGCCCCGCACCCCACCCCCACCCGCTAGCCCCTTCTCCCACGCACCTTGCCACAGCCGGGCACCTCGACGCCGTCGACGGGCCGGGGGATCTCGATGGACTTGACCACCCCGTACTTGCTGCACTCGTCCCGCACGTCCTCCACGATCTCCTCGTACTCCTCATCGTCGAGCAGCTCCTCGGGCAGCACCATGTTCATGAGGCAGAGCACCTCGGTGGGGTGCCCGCCCATCTGCACCTGCGAGCTCATCAGCCCGGGCACCTGCAGCGTCACCGGGGTCTGGTTTATCGTGCTCTGCAGAGACGGGGGGGGAGGGTGTTATGCACTGGCCCAGGCCTGGCCCCGAGAGCCCCTTCCCAGCCAGCTTGCCATGCGCTCCGGCCTGCTGATCCTGGCCTCTGAGCTCGCCCCCACCCCTGGGATCTCAGGGAGGCTGCCCCCCCCCCCGGGGGGGCTCTTCGAGAACCCCAACCCTTGTGGTTGAAGGCGGGACACTGCCTGCGTCTGCCGAGAGCCTGAGCCCGTTGCTGGAAGAAGGGGAACTCCCCCGAGCCAATTAACACTGCCTGGGTTTGCCGAGAGCCTGAGCCCGTTGCACTTTGGGGAGGATAAGCAGCGCTCCCCCATCCTAACCACTTGAAATCACCCCCCGCCCAGCCTCTGCAGTAAGATAGCCAATGGGAGCTCCCGGAAACGGCCCTGGCACCCCAAAATAACGTGGGAGAAAAAGCAACAAGTTTTCTGTTTTTTTGGGGTGGAGGGGGGGGGAGAGAAAAGGCAAGTTTTGCAAGGAAAACTGCCCCACCCGTTCTAGAAGCATGGGAATTGCTCAACTAAACCAGACCAAAGGGCCGAGCTAGCCTGGGATACCAACCCCGCTTGCTCTAACCCACTCCCCTCCCAGAGACGAGGAGAGAACCCAGGAGTCCTGGATCTAACCACTAGACCCCATTCCCCTCCCAGAGACGAGGAGAGAACCCAGGAGTCCCAGCTCCCAGCCCCCCTGCTCTAACCACTAGAGCCCACTCCCCTCCCAGAGCCAGGGAGAGAACCCAGGAGTCCCGGCTCCCACCCCCCACTCACCAGCGTGGCGTTCTTGGCTCCGACGCTGGCTCTCTGCACCAGCAGTTTCTTGTCACCCAGTTGCATGCCGTTCAGCCCGGCGATGGCCTTCGAAATCAGAGGGGAAATGAATCTGGCTGCTCCCAGCGCCGGAGCGGGCGGCTCCTCCCCCCGGCCCCCCGCTGCAATCAGCACAGACGCGAAGGGCGACGGACAGACGGACGCGCACACACACACTCACGCAGCTCTCCTCTGCCCCCGGGGCGCCTGGCTGGTGCTGGGAGGGCAGGAGCGGCCGGCTCCGAAGGCTCCCCTGCCCTCCCCCAGGGGGCGCTGCATTACCTGCGTCTCTGAAGGCCTCCTGGGCTGCGGGCGCACGGCCAGTGGGGGGCGCTGGGGCCAGGTGCCAGCCACGGACGCCCCCTCGCCGGGCCGGCAGGGGAACCTCTCGACCAACTGGGCAACCTCGCTGCATTTCCCCACACAGCAGGGGGCACCCCACCCCCAAAAAGCCAGGTGGGGGGCAGGAGCACAGCCTGCCTGGGGACAAGAAGTGTGGGGTGGGGGCACAGCCCGGTGACCCAGACAGGCTGGGGACAGGAAGTGGAGAGGGGGCATAGCCCCAAGACAGGCTGGGCACAGAAGTGGGGGGTGGGAGAGGCACGTGCCCAAAAGACAGGGCCTCCCAGTCAGGCTGGGGACAGGCCCAAGTCAGGCTTCTGCCAGGAAGGGGGGCTGGGGCAGCACACAGAGGTCCAAAACACAGGCTGAAGGACAGAAGTGGGGGCACAGTGGGGCTCAAAGGACAGGAAAGGGGGCGGGGGACACAGGCCTAAAGGACAGGCCGGGAACAGGAAGCGGAAAGGGGAGCGCAAGTCCGAAAGATAGGCTGAGGACAGGAAGGGCCGGGTGGGGACAGGAAGTGGGGGGGAGGCCCACAGAGACCCAGACAGGCTGGGGACAGGAAGTGGGGGGCCCGAAAGACGGGCTGGGGGCAGGAGCCCGGATGACACAGACACACACACACGCACCCTCTCGCAATTTACCCAAGCGCCGAGGTCTCGCGCCCAGCATGCACCATTAGACCAGCTCTCTCTAAGCCCTCCGGGGGTGGGGGGGGGTGGGGAGGGAGGAAGAGTTGGGGGGGGGGGTTATGAAGTTACGCGCATCTAAGGACCCTCTCTGTGGCAGGATGCCCCTCTCCCGCCAGCGCCGGGGCTGACTTTTTGTGGGGGACGATTTGAAGGGGCGCACGGGGTCGGGGTGGTTTGGTTGGTTGCTTGGTTTTTTGCTTTTTTTTTTTTTTAAATCCAAAAAAAAATACATTAAAAAAAATTATATATATACTTGCATTTGAACAACTACCGCTGGGAATGCAGCGCACAGAGGGCCCCTGCTGTTACGGTTCTCTTCCTCCTCCTCCCGCTATAACAAAAAGCACAGCGGGAGAAGAGAAAACACCGTTATATAGAAAGTCCGAAGAGATTTCTATAAGGCTGCGACCGACGCGGGCAAGTCAGGATCGGCGCTGGAGGCAGCTGCGGCTAAGGGAGGAGATTTCCCGGCCATAGCGGGATCTGATGGGGGGGTTTTATTTGGAGAGGGGGGGATCTTACCGGCTTGCATGGGCAGAGCAGAGCTGGGGTCTTCGGATTGGTTTGTGGCCGCTGTTCGGGCTAAGATTGGGGAGAAGGGGGGGAAAAAGGGGGTGGGGGGAGAGAAAACGAGGCGATCACAGCGACGAGGCGCGGCCTATGGGGGCCCCCGGAGCTGTAAAGGAGAGAAAGGCTGGCGCTCCCTAGGGGTGGAGGAAAAAAAATTCACCTGCTCAAGGAGGGGAGGAGGAAAAACCAAACAAAAGAAAACCAAAAAAAAAAGGAGAACGCACACACCCCCACGGCTGGCTGGGCTGACGGACGCAGGCCCCTCGGAGGGCGGCAGAGCTGCGAGGAGAGGCGGGCGGAGGAGGAGGGAGTTGGGAAGTACCTGGTCTGTGACGTTGATGTCCACGTACTCGCAGAAGGCGTAGCCCTTGGACAGCCCGGTGGCGCTGTCCTTCACCAGGTTGAAGGCCTTCAGGGGCCCGAAAGAAGTCAGCAGCTCCTTCACCTGGGGCGGACGGGGAAGGGCAGGGTGAGGCGGGCAGGCAGCGAGGACTCCTGGGCGACTGTGGGCACGCCTCCCCTGCCTCAGTTTCCCCTCCCCACCCTTTGTCTGTTTAGCCCAGGAGCTCTGTGGGGCAGGGTTGGCTGTCACTGTTCTGGGTGCTGCCCGGGCACACGACGGGCTCCCCTGGGCTTTGGCTGCTGGGTGGCACTGGCACAATGCTCCCCCCAGTCTCGGTCGTTGGATGCCCAGGCAGCGCCTGGCGCGGCTCTGGCTAGAGGCTAGGCACGACGACGGCTGAACGCTGCCACCGCCACCTCCCGTAATTCAAAGCCCTCCCCAGCAAAGATTTCCCATCAGCCCCACTCTCAGGGGGCAGTTCGGGCTCACACCAGAGCAGATGGGTGTTGAGAGCCGGGAGCCACGGGCTGAAGCTACTCGTGGGAAAAAGCCCCTTCCCGGGGCCCTGTGGGGCGAAGCGGCCCTGGGTTGATCCGGGCGCTGTCCAAGGGAGGCCGCCCGCTGCCCTGTGCTCACCTGATCGTCGTTTAGGTAGTTAGGCAAACCCCCGATGAAGAGCTTGTGAGCCGAGTCCGGGACCACGGTGGACACCACGCCTGCCGGGGGGAGAGGGAAGGGAACAGATGGGGGTCCCACACCGTCCTGCATCAAGGCAGCCATGCCCCACAAGACAGCAACACAGCCCCCGCTCCTCCCACAGGACCACCTCTGAGGTGGTCCCTGCAGTCACAGCCCCCACACCCCAGCTCAGAGAAACCATGTCCCAGCACCAGGCAATGGGTCCCCCTATAACCGGCCCCCACGCCCCACCCCAGAGGGGCCACGTCTCAGCAACCAGTGAGGGGTCCCCATATAACCAACCCCGCACGCCCTAGCCTAGAGGGGCCATGTCCCAGTGCCGGGCAAGGGGTCCTGCCGGGCATCTGGTCCCTCCCTCCGATTTCTCCAGCCTCCCCAATCCTGGGCTCCCTGCCCTGCTGCTCCACACCCAGACGGGCATACATTACAATGCCATGCAGCACGTGTCTAAAGAAGGACCAGGCACCCGGCTGGATCTCCCCTGCCCCAGTGCGCTCTGGGAGAAGGCGCAGGCCCGCTCACCCGTTGGCCCCACACCGGAGCGGGGGGGCTACTCACCTGGCACGTAGACAGATGGGTTCTCAGACATGCCGGGCAGCGGCTGATAATCATGGGGGCGGCGGATCTTCAGCGACTGCCCCTGGAAGATGATGCCGTCGAATGCCATGGCCTGGGTGGTCTCGTCCACAGAGCGGAACTGCAGGAGAGTCGGGGGAAGCCGATGAGGGACACGGACGCCCGATTGGCACCACAGCCCAGAGCCCCTTAGCTCACATGATCCGCCAGCGATTTGGCCCAGATCTCCCACCCACCCGAGTGGGACCACTGCCCGACTGCCCATGTAACCCAGTCTCCGAAAATGAGCGGACAAGGTATGTGACACCCCTGTTGTGTCAGCTGCCTGCTGCACAGCGCCCCCTACTGGCCACGTCTGGAATAATCTGGCCCTGGAGGGAGCGCTGTCCCAGCCCATCGCTGGGGGGTGTCTTAATCCAGGCTTTGAGCAGGGTTTTGACCCAATTCCCCCTACCAGGGGCACAGAAAACCCTCTGACCTGGTGCTTGAAGTCGAAGCCCCATGACCCGCCTGGGAGGGATTGGGGGGAGCGGGAGGGTGCTAGAAGCCAGGTTCCCTGACCTGGGAGAGGGTGTGTGCAGTTAGAACCCGGGAAGGAACTCGCCGCTTTGCAGTAACGACAGGGGCTAAGTCACGCGAGCGCTAATAACACTCCAAGGCCTTCCCACAATTCCCCCGCAGGCCAGACGAGTTCCGCACAAAGACCCCTGGAACCTGGGCCCAGACGCGAGGTCTGGCCAAGTGGCGTGGTTGCTCACGCCTGGGCTAGCTGTCCCATGCAGATGTAGCCACAGCGGTCGGCTGATGCCCCGGGACAGGGTGGGGTGTCCATCACGCTAGAGCTGGGGAAAAGATTTCCACCCAAACTGATTTTCCACGGAGAACAGGGATTTTGGCAAAACAAAGTTTTGCACAAGAAGCGCCTGCTTCCCGGAGGGAAAAAACCCACAATGCCCTAAAACCAAAATATTCCTATTTAACGCTGGTGTAGACTCCAGGCAAGCAAACTACTCACCTCTACAAGCTGGACTTCCTGGCTGCATTTCATCTCCCATGATGCACCACAGCCAGGGACTCCCAGGATGCACTGCCTTCCCAATCCAAGATAGGTCATGGTGCACCATGGGAGTTGTAGTTCCCTTATTTGCATCTACAGGCTTGGGTCTCTGCTGGCCAGACTACACCACCCATGGAGCAACACAGCCAGGGACTCGCATAATGCACTACCTCCCCTCTCCAAGAGGACAGCTGGGGTGCATCATGGGAGATGGAGTCCAAACAGGTGGCCCGGGCTGTAGAGGAGAATGGGGGCATGAATCATCCCCTGAACTACAACTTCCATGAGGCACCACAGTGGCCTTTCAGCATTTCAGTTTTCAGCCAAAATATTTTGGTATCCAAATTTTTGCTGAAAAATAGAAACTTTCCAGGGAGGAGGAAACATTTTTCCCTACCAGCTCTGGATCACACTCCCTCCCTTGCACACGGCAGACGTTCTGTTATCCCCACCAATGTCTCATCCTCCTTCCAAATGTCAAACAGACCCTGGCCTCAGTCCCATCACGTGGCAAGGAGTTCCACCGGCTACCGGCGGGACCCAGCTTCCTGCTACAGGCCCCTTCAGCCAGTAATGCTGCCCCATATCAGACCACGAAGTCCAGTATTCCCCCCCGCCCCTCCCCCCAGGACAGACTAGATCCAGTCCTGCATCCGTGCCTCATGGGCAACACCCACCAATAACGCACTACGGCCCATGGTGCAATCTTCCTCCTGTCCCTGCTGCAATCACATATGGACCTTGCACAGATTCCCACATCCAGAAGGGACCATTGGGATCATCAAGGTCTGGCCTAAGCCCAGACAACCTCACCCAGTGATCCCAGAGCTGATCCTACAACCCATTATGAGACCAAAATGATTAAACAGGCAATTGTCAGCACCTGGAGGGTAACAGAGCTATAAGGAATAGCCGGTACGGACTTGGGGAGAACAAATCCTGCCAAACCAACCTAACTTCCTTCTTTGGCAGGATTATTGGCCGACCGGACAGGGGGACGCGGTGAAGTATCTTGATTTAGCAAAGCTTTGACACGGTCCTCACAAGCAAACTAGGGAAAGCCGCTCCAGATGGAATTCCTGTATGGTGGGTGCACACCTGGTTCAAAGACCGGCAATCTGACTAGTTAGCAATGGGTCGCTGTCAAACTGGGAGGCCGGTCCAGCAGAGGTCAGTCCTGGGTCCGGTACTAGGCAATATTTTCGTTAGTGACTTGGATAACGGAGTGGAGCGTGCGCCTCTAAAATCTGCAGATGAGACCCGGCAAGGAGGGGTCACCAGCACTTTGGAGGTTAGAATTCCAAACAACCATAAACTGGGTCTGAGACCAACCCGACGAAATCCAACGAAGACAAGCACAAAGTGCTTCCCTTCGGCGAGGGGGAGTCAACGCAGAGCTACGAAGTGGGGACTAACTGGCCGGGGGGGGCGCACTGGCTTCCAAGGGAGGTTTTTAAGAACAGGTTGCACAAACTCCCATCAGGGATGGTCTAGGGACACTTGGTCCTGCCTCAGTGCAGGGGGCTGGACTCGATGATCTCTCAAGGTCCCTTCCAGCCTGGAATTTCTGATCTGTAATTTCAGGGGGGAGCTCAAGAGGGGCTTTCAGAAGGAGAATCCGGTCTGAATTTCAACCGGCCGAGAGACAGCAAACCCACCCCGACCCTAGGTCAATTGCACCAAAGGCTCATTCTCCTCCCGGGACCCCAGAATTTGTCTCGTCATCTTCCTGGCCCTGCCTCTTTCTGCTAGACCAGTGTGTCCCAAACTTTAACAGCCCGCGAACCCCTTTCACTAAACTGTGAAATCTCATGAACCCCCTCCTAAAAATGAATCTTTCCAGGGATTTAAGTTTAAATGTCCTCAGTGTGATGGATGCGCTTGCTTTGCTCTGCATAGCTCTTGGAAGTCCGGAACCACTGGAGAAAGAAAGTCTCAGGTCTGGTTCGGCATCAAGTCTGTTTCTGTATTTGGTTTTCAGATGTGCATACGAGGAAAACGCTTTCTCGCACAAATACGTTGTTGAAAATGGTAACAAAAGTGCAGCAGCTTTTTCTGTCAGAAAGGGGTACTCGTTTCTTAAACTCAGCCAAAAGTTCATTGGAGCGCTGGGGTTCGGGCTGACGGGGGCAGAGCTCGGGCTGCCAGCCCAAACTGCCCAGCCCCGCTCTCCCTGGGGCTTGGGCTGTCTGCCCTACAACCAGGTCCCACCTGCTGCCTCCAATGCCCGGGGTCCTCCGGCCATTAGTGAAATTTTTCCGGCGAACCCCCAGTAATGTTCTGCGAACCCTAGTTTGGGAACCACTGTGCTAGACTGAAGTGTCCTCTGCCAGCAGAAGTCTCCTCCACAGGGAGGTGCTTGCAAGCTGAGGACCAATTCACCTTTGAACCATCTCCTGAAAAACTAAATCTGCCGTTTCCCCAGAACAGCCCACGGGGGGTCCAATCCGGCTCATTAACGCAGAAGGGATTCACAGATTCAATAGCCAGAGAGGGACCACTGTGATCATCTAGTATCTAGTGCATAACACAGCCAGAGAACGTCCCCTGAATAATTCCTGTTTGAACCACAGCGGATCAGTTCGAAAAACAGCCAGCATGGATTTCTGGGGCCAGAAATTCCACCCCGGGCCTTGGTAGTCTGCTCCAGTGGTGAATTCCCCTCGTGGGTAAATATGCGCCTTATTTCCAGTCTGAATGTGTCCAGCTTCAACCGGCAGGCGTTGGAGCAGGTTAGACCTTGCTCTGCTAGACTAAAGAGCCCACGATCACATCTCTGTTCCCCATCTAGGTACTTAAGAGACTGGATCAAGTCACCCCCTAAGCTCCTAGCTAAGGGAATTGATCTCCTGGAGTCTGTCGCTATACGGACTGTTTTTCAATCCTTGCATTGTTCTCGTGGCTTTTCTCTGAATGCTCTCAAATTTAGCAACATCCTTCTGGACTTGTGGACACCGGAATCGGACAATAAGGTATGTTACGGGAGCATGTAGGAGCCCAGGGCCTCATCGTGCCAGGCGCTGTACGGACAGAACGGAAAGCCGACTCACCTCCAGGAAAGCAAAATTCTTGTCCTGATTGATCTGCACAGCCAAAACGGGGTTGCCAGGGGCCTGGGTCAGCCCTCCAAGGCGCATCTGAGCGTTAAAGAAATCCATCATGGCCTCCTGCGGAGAGAGAAAAGGGAAAAGAAGCGATGTAGGGCAGCGCACCACCGGGCCCGGAATTTCAAATAGATAGCAAAGAGCAGGTGGGAAAACTAGAACAGCCTACTTGCCTTGCATGATGGTAGCAAACTTTTGTGCTACGAGGGATTTCAGCCCCACAATTTTCACTTTAAAAAGAAATGGAAACAACTTTTTGATCTTGGTTTTTTGGTTGAGCGAGAGTCAAATTCAAATACTAAGAAAGAGAGCACTTCCCCTACCGCTACCTGGAAGGGGAGCTGGCCCCTGGCACCAGACAGGACAAATTAAAAGAAAGGGCTCGCAAGTCACTGGAGCGGAGGATGTTAAAACCACGCCAGCGTTCCTGTTACCATGTCCAGGAGCGAAGAGGGCAAATAACTGAGACCCAAATTGCACTGCTCACAGGGGTAAGTAGAGCCACCCGTCTGCACGTGTCACAGGGATAGAGACCTGAGCCCACTCGGGACAGGTGCAGCTACCGATTCCCAACAGCGTTCACGGACACAGTTCCGGTTCCCGCCCCTGGCACTCCCAGGCCTCCTGGGCTTTCAGGACTGATCCCCCCTCCCCCCGCAAGGCTATAATGTAGCTGAGGGAGCAGTATATCCTTCAGCCACCTAGCTCAGTTGGTCGGCCCCAGTGAGACGCTACGGTCAGTGTTTGCCCCGAAGCCGCCTATGTGTTTAGCTGCATGGCGTCAACCTCGCTCCGTGGATTCTGCTCTCCTTTGCGGCCAGCGCTGCCCTGTTTTGGAGAGAAAAGTTATATCCTCCGGCGCTCCTCAACGGGTCCCGGACAGAGAGAGAGTGCGGGCGACACACGGACAAGAGAGAGCAGCAGCCGGGCTGCCGAAGCCACCAGTACCTCAGTGATGCCGAAGGGGATATTTCCAACGTAGAGGCGGCGGGCCTGTCGGGTCATCTGGCTGCCGACCACCGGGACCGGGGTGGGGGTCACGGCCAATCCATCAGGGGTCATGGTTGGGAGGAGAGCTGTGGCTGGAATCTGACCCGCGGCTAGGAGAGAGAAACACCAATCCACACGTTCAAAAGCCGATTCCCTCCCCCTGCGCCTATGGGGAGTGGGGGGCGATGGGGCAGAGAGAGCTAGAGGGCCGGGGCGGTCAGCAGAGGTCTGCTCCCTGCTCGGACAGATGGCACCTAGGCGGGATAGATACCTTGCATGGCTTTGTACTGCATGGGGGTGATGTGCTCAAACCCGGGCGGGGGCACGTCCCAGTACTTGCGGATCTTCTTCTTCTTCTCATGGCGGGGGGAGCGGCTGCCGAGAGAGGAGAGACACGTCACCGGACAGGAGGGGTGAGGTTTGACCCAGGCTAGGACGACGGTTTCTGCACCACGAGGTGCTTTGATCCAACCCAGCCAGGGTCGCCACTCAGGATTTGGGGAAGAGTTCCCGACCCACTAGGCCCTACCCCCTTTTTTGGCCAATCCCGGCAGCGGCTTGAGGCAAGAGCCGACTGCCTAGACCAGCAGGGGTCAGCATGGAGAAGCCATGCTCCACCGTTGCTGACACGGAATCCCTCCTGCCTGGGGGTAAGCTAGTCCCTCCCGTGCCTCGGTTTCCCCACCTGTTCAATGAGGAGAACGGCACTCACCTCAAGGGACCAGCAAGATTTAGGGGTGACCTGCAGAGGGGAGGGAAACAGAAGTCAGGTTCGCGCCCTTTCCTGCTTCTTTATGGCCACTGAAAGGACCGTTCAGAGATTTCATTCCTGCATTCGCCATTCAGAGACTCTGGGGGTGACTGGAGAACTGGCTAGGTCGGGGCATTACAGGAACACCAGCAGAGAGACCTGATTCACCGACAGGGGAAGGAATCTTCCGCTGACTTGCCCCAAAAGCCTGACACGTGGTTCAGAGATCCCTGTCAAAATTCCCCTTCCAATTAAGGGCAGAGCAAGTGTCTAACACACTCTCCCCACAGCTCAACAAGGGGAGCTCCAGATGCGATGACAGGCACACCCCCAAACAGGCTTACGTGGATGTCTTGTCCCACCCCAAACCCTCAAGAATTTCAGGCCATGTTACAGGGCCATTGCCGCGTCTTTCGGGCTTTATAAACAGCCAGAATGCCACTGGGAGATCAGAGCCTGGGGGGACAGAGGACAGTGCCGGCTGGTGGTAATGGAGGCAGTGGAGGGCCCTGGCACACAGCTTCTGGGGCATTAATATCAGCTGCGTGGTAACCCTATCAGCTTCTTTCAGGTCTCGCTGAACCTGTGTCCTGGCCCCGGCCTGTCAGCCCCCCCAAAGGGAAAGGGCTCTGCGGCAGCACCCAAGGGACTGCAGAACCCTCAGTCTGTGCTGCCTGGACTCCTAGGGCACTGGGCCCCCCCAAAACTCCAGCCAGAGGGGAGTTATGTCTGAGAATGTGCCCAGAGAATGGCCAGTGTCTGTCCCGGCCCTCCTAACAGCAGGAGGATAGAGAGGTAAAGAGATTTATTCTCCCCCCACACGTATACAGGTCACAGAACAAGTTACTGCAGAGCTGGGGATAGAACCTAGGAGTCCTGGCTCCCAGCCCCCCTGCTCTAACCACTAGACCCTGCTCCCTCCCTAGAGACAGGGATAGAACCCAGGAGTCCTGGCTTCCTGCCCTAACCATTAGACCCCACTCGCTTCCCAGAGCCGGGGATAGAACCCAGGAGTCCTCGCTCCCAGCCCCCCTGCTCTAACCACTAGATCCTGCTCCCTTCCCAGAGCCGGGGATAGAACCCAGGAGTCCTGGGTCCCAGCCCCCTGCTCTAAACACTAGACCCCACTCCCCTCTCAGAGCTAGGGGGTAGAACCTGTGTTCCCTCTAAGCTGCGTAGCCGCCCAAGAGTCAATCAAGTGCTGCGCACTGATTAGCAGAGCCGTGCACATCTGGCGGCATGTGCTTGACGCCTCCCACACGCCTGCTGCTCCTGCCCTCTGCCAGCTGCTCGCAGGACCCTCCCGCTGGCTGTGCAGAGCGGGGGGAGGGCACGGATATCAGGGTGTCCCTCTCCCCCCAGCCCATGTACCCCATCTCAGGAGACCTGCTGTAGTCTAAATAACCAGCTTTCTGGTGAGCGAGTGCCTTAAAGAGAGCGCACGGGTCTCTCAGACTTCCCCAGCAGCACACCCACACAGTCTCTGTGACACACACACACATACACACAGTCTGTCTGTCTGTCTCTCTCTCACACACACACACACAGTCTCTGTCTCTGACACACTCACCTCCCAACACATACTTGTGTTGTTGCTGTTGTTGTTAATTCTTGGTTCTTCCTGCAATGCACATATATTCTCTGTAATGTTACTCTTTCAAAGTGTGTTATTTCAGTGTTCTGGCTGGTCTATGCATTTCATCATTTGACTTCTCTCTTAGCCTTCAATTTAATAGAACAGCGAGTTCTAAAATGCCTAACCTGCCCTGGCTGGAGTAATTATCCCTATGGGAACTTTTCAAACATATATTCTAACTAGGTTTTTGTTTCTACTGGTGGTGCACATCCACACATTACCTGCATATGGATGGAAAAAGTTAGAGGGAACATTGGAGAGAACCCAGGAGTCCTGGCTCCCAGCCCCCCTGGCTCTAACCCACTAGACCCCACTCCCCTCCCAGGATAGAACCCAGGAGTCGTGACTCCCAGTCCCCCTCCCCTATTCTAACCACTAGACCCCACTCCCCTCCCAGAGCTGGGGGTAGAACCCAGGAGTGCTGGCTCCCAGCCCCCCAACTCTCTTCCCAAGGCTGGCGCTTGGGGCCAGCCATTCCCCCTCCGGCTTCTCGAACCGGCCCTGGCACCAGTGAGGATGCGGGAGGGGGGGAGACGAAGGGTTCCAGGGGCTCAGCCCACCCCTCCCTACCTGCGTCGCCTGCGGTCCCGCGAGACGCTGCGCTGGTCTCTGTTGCGCCTCTCCCGGCTCCGGCTGCGGCGCTTCCGTTCGCGACTCCGCGAGCGGCTATGGCTGCGCTTCCGGTGACGGTTCTCCTTGTCGCGCTCTGCGGGGGGGAGGGGGAGGGCGGGCGGGTTAGCGGGGGACGCACGGGCCCTGCCCCCAATTCTTGGCGTCCCATCCCCCAGCTGCTCATCTCCCCACACGGGGGCCTGGGCCTTGCCTGGCTCCGCTGCGGGTCCAGTTGAAATAACAGGCGCTAGTTTGCCTAATGCAGCATGTGCGGGACTCCAGCTCCCAGCATGCAACGCCCCCTCCATCTCAGAGGTGCAGCCAGCAGAGACTCCAGCTCCAGCCATGCCACACTGCATGGCATGCTGGGAATCTTAGTTTTGGGGGGCTGCACCTCTACACTTTGCCTTGTGATGGGGGTGGCGCAAGCTCCCTAGGGAAGCCAGCCAGGCAGACAGCCACAAGGAACCACAAGGCCTTCTATCCGAGGGTCCCCCCACACCTCCTGCCGCACCTACAGAGCAGGGACAGGCTGCCCTAGATGCCAGGGCACAACCTTGATGCCAACTCTCCCCTCAATGCCACCTGCCATGCAGCCCCCCCATCCAACGCTACCCCTTCTGCCTTCCCTCAACCATCCCCACCCGATCCATCACCCCATAAGAGCGCCAGACTAACTCCTCGCGGGTCCCCTGCCTGCTGGGCTAGATAACACTGGCCGCTGAGCGCTCCCCACTGATTGCTGCTTTATTACCCCTATCCCAGAAAGAACAATAAAGGCCACATTTAGGTACCGAAAGGGAAGGCAGCAGAGCCTAAGTGAATTAGGCACTGAACTTTGTAAACCTGACCCAACAGGAAACAGAACCCAGCAGTGCGGACGCCCAGCTCTCCTCCCCCACTCCCCTCCCAGAGCTGGGGAGAGAACCCAGGAGTCCTGGCTCCCAGCCCGCCCCACCGCCTCCTCGCTCTAACCGCTAGACTCCACTCCCTTCCCAGAGCGGGGGATAGAACCCAGGAGTCCCGATTCATATGCCAGTGATCTAACCACTGGACTTCACTGCCTCAAACACCCCTGGCTCTGCTGTTTGCCCTGTCAATGTGACATTGAACGGTGCCTCTACCCCAGAGCCACAGCTGTATTCCCCCGCACCGTATCCAGCCCCAGATTCAGCCCCCCACAAGTGAACCTCCTGCCTGATTTTAGCGCCGAGCACCTGCCAACCTCATTTCAGTGTATGGGGGGAAAAAGGTCAGGGTTCTGGATTTTTAACAGGCTCTGCTACTAGAGAAACTACACTTTGAGGGAGGTTTTTAAAAAGGTTTGAAGGTAAAGAATAAGACACTATTCAAATATACCAGCATAGGGCTCCTGGGGGACCATGGGTGCCCCCCACCTGCCCCATAGCTTCCCAGTCACCCCCACAGCTCCCCCTCTGGCCCCCTGCCTGCTCCATAGCTCCTGTTCTCCCAGCCCCCCTCTTCCCTCCATGTGCCCCATAACTTCAGCTCTCATAGAAACCCTTCCCCCAGCCCCCCACCCCATAGGCCCCATTCCCCTAGACCCCCCCCCCGCCCTATAGGTCCCCTTCCCCAACACCCCCCCCAACTCCCCACCTGCCCCATACCCTCTTTATCCCCCACCTGCCCCTTAGCTCCCCTTTGCCACACACCCCCACTCCCATCGCCCCGTGCCTCAATTTCCCTTACCAAACTGGGAGGGGGGCTAGACAACCACCGGGGCTGCATTTCTCAGGTGCCCCTGCAACACCCACAGGACCCCAATCCCAACCCCAGTGGTCCTGAACCCCACCTTCCCTCACATCCCAAATGCTCTGCATTTTACACTGGAAACGGTCTGAGCCAGGAGGGAGTGGGGGGGGGGGGGGCCCAGGCTCCAGATCAGAGCAGGTGCCGGCCAGGGACCAGGCCAAGAGCCCACAGCTGTGCTGGGAGGGAAAACAAAGGCCTGCGTCATAGGCCGGGCTGTACAAAGCCTCATTTGTGAGGACTGATCTGTTGATCCAGCCATGTGCGCAAGGGGGGGCGGGGGGGTTAGAGTTCTCCATGCGGGGCAGGGGAGACAGGCTTGGCAAGCTCTGGAACTGCGCAGGGCAGACAGCAGAGCGTGAACCACCCCGCTCCTAGCCCTGGGAGCCGCACCTGCTTGGGAGCCAGGGCAGGGGAGGGGTTTCAGCTCAGGGATAATTGACGCTTCCAGAGGTGGGGTCCAGCCCAAGAGGGGAAGGCCGGCCCTGCGGCTAGGGTGCCAGCTGAAACCCCGGCTCAATTCCCTGCTCCGCCACAGACTGCCTGTGTGTCCTTGGTCCAGTCACTTAATCAGTCTGTGCCTCAGTTTCCCCACAGCGCTGCCAGGCGGGGGTGTTGGGAGCGTAAATACACTAACGCGTGCGATGTGCACAGAGATCTACCGATGAAAAGCTCTAGGTAAGAGCTAGGAATGATACTGACCAAGTCCGGGGAGCAGCCAGAACTGCTGGGTTTGCATCCTGTCTCTAGAACGAACAGGGGAGAGCCCCTGGCCCACTGACACCCCGTTTACAAAGTGGGGAGAACACCCACCATTTTATCCGCTGATCCTGGGCAGAGTCAACGTTCCCTGGCACCGACTCAGCAGACGGCCACGGGTCAGGCTGGACAGTTTCAGAGCCAATGGGACGCGAGGGAGAGACCACCCTTGACTGCCCCACAGCCCGGTTTGGTCAGGGGGCGGTCAAGCGAGCCTCGCCCCCACGACCTTCAGGATTGTTACTGAGCTCCTGAACCACTCAGACACCGCACCCCTGGGTCCTTGACTGCTCGAGTTCATTGATCCCGCTCGCTATCGCTGCGGCTAGCGAGCTGGGCCTCGTTTCAGTCACAACCGGACGTCCTAGGGACCAGGGTGCTCAGCTCAGCCCGGGCGGCGTGACAGAGAGGGTACTAGCGTGGCTTGATCTCGGGGAGATCGACGGGTCTCGTGGCAAGGAGCTGAGAGAACATCTGGACTCCAGCGTTATACAAACCCCCACGTCTAGCTATGGTAATTACCCGGCCCCCAGGACCTGTGGTAACTGAGCGCCTCACAGTCCTTGATATATTGTCTTCTCAGCTCCCCTGCGCTATTGTCTCAATTTTCCAGATCACTCCCCAACTACCGCTTCTCAGCTGGAGATCTCAAAGCACTTCAAAAAAAGAAGTTGGTTGCATTAGCCCCATTTTACGGATGGGGAAACTGAGGCATGCAGGTGACTTTCGCCAACACAGGGAGTCTGTGGCCAATCAGGGAATTGAATATGGATCCCCTAAGCACCGGACCAGCCTTACAGGACTCAACTGCCTTCCCCCAACCATGCCATGGCCCTACAGCCACCGATTGTCACTCTGAAAACCGGGCTCAAGGATCACAGCAGGACTGTGTTAGCAGGGGTTGATTTTCCATCACAGGCAGCGCCTAGCACCACCAGGACAGGTACATACAGATTTTCATGGGTAAATGTCCGTAAACATCTATTTCTCTCACACACACACACACGCAAACAGACAAAAAAAATTCTCATCAATGATCGACATTTACAGATGAGTAAAGTAGGAAAAATGCTGCTTGAGAACAGGGTCCCACCTCAACGCGTACCAAACGCACGGTGGCGTTAGATCGTTATTGTCTGACCCACCCAGAACTTGTCCCAGCTGTGAAAATTCAAATTGATAAAAATATATATTAAAAAAAAAGCTTAAAAACCCCCTAATTTCATGCAACTGTGAAAATTTAAATTGATAAACAGAAAAAACATTTAAACACCCACTTTGCACAACTGTGAAAATGTAAATCGGCACAAAAAAAAAGATTTACTGCTTCCAATTCCATGCAACTGTGAACATTTAAATAGATAAAAAAATAAAAATGTTTAAAATCCATCATTTTGAGCTACTGAAAATTTAGAAATAGAAACGTTTAAATCCCATAATTTTGTGCAACTGTGACATTTAAATAAGAGAAAAATGCTTAAAACCCCATACATTTTCACAGTTCCTCAAAATTAAGTCAGGAAACATTGAAAAAAAAAAAGGGTTAAAACCCCATAATTTTTGCACAACCGTGAAAATGTAAATAAACATAAGAAAAAATGCTTTAAAAAAATCCATATTATCCGTCTAAATTTCAAACAAAGTAAGACTCAACTTCTGCCAAGCTGAGGAATATAATACCCCACACCTCTGAGGGGTTATTTATAAAGGCTTTATGCTTTTAATAGGATGCTGGCTCTATTGCCTTCAGAGCTACCCTCTGCTTTGACGTAAGCAAGCTTCCAAAACACAATCTTTTTGCTGTTTTTATATGGGGGTCGGCTGACAGGGATGGACTTGGAATCGATTCCAGCTTCACCCCAGAGCGGGATGTCCCATGTGCTTCCTTCTTAACACAAGGGAAATGATCAATCATACAGCCAAGCAAGGGGGTTTTAAACCCTTCCAGGCCCTGGCCCAGAGAAACCCACCGACCCATGGAGGGGTTTCTCCGAAGAGATCAAGCCACAGTCCCCACGCTCCCTCCCCAATGCTGTAACAGGCAAGAGATTCACATCTGGCCCCTAACATGTGCCCATGGCTGCCATCACCCCTGCATCCAAGTGCAGGGCAGAGACAGTAGGCCTGCCCTGCCCCCAAAAATGCCCCCAGTGGTGACATGTGACCCTCCCCACCCCTTGGGACTTATTTGCCTGGAGGGGACATCAGTTTCCTGCTGTAAAGAGGAAAACGGGTGATTTGGGCTTCCCTCTTTCCCTAGTCTGAGGGGTCTGAGTCTCCTGGGATTGGGGGTGTTCCTACCCTGCTCTCCCCGACCCCCCCCCAGTCCCAGGGGGCGAGAGAGGAGGGGATAAAACACCCAAATGTTTTACCCCCTGCCCCCCAGCCTGCTAAGGTTAATTATGGAGCTCAGTGTCTCTGCCCAAGGGGGTGCTACAGGGATGAACAGGGGCTGGCTGGCGGGATGCCAATGGAGGGGGGACTAGCAGAAGGGGTGCAGAGGCCATGGATTGAGAGGGGCACAGGGAGGGCTGGTGGGTTGGGGAGTTCAGGGTCAGGCTGGGTGGTTGTGGCAAAAGGGTGCTGCTGGGTGGCTATAGGGCAGGCACTCAAGGAACACACAGGCACTGGGGGCAGACAGGGGTGCTGCTGGAGGGCATATGGAGCAGGAGTTTGGGGCTGGGCAATGCTATGGGGCAGGAAGGCAGACACTGGCAGAGGAAAGGGGAAGTGGAGGGGGATGGAGAAGTTGGGGGCAGGCAGGAGAGCTGCCTGGAAGCCATGTGGCAGTGGGGGGGCCATAAGACAGGCACTCAAATGTTGGGGGAGTACAGGCTGGAAGAGGGCTATGGGGCAGGCTGCGGAAGGGTTGGCCCTCAGGAAGGTGTCGGGACTAGGGGAACAGGAGCTATGAGGCACGGGGGGGGGGG
>NC_048311.1:40749391-40804959 GCF_013100865.1 Trachemys scripta elegans | reverse complement strand
CTCCATCAGCCACTGCCAAACCCCCTCCATCATCCTTCCCCCAGCCCCTTCCATCATCCCTCCATCTCAACCGCCTCCATCAGTCACCCCCAAACCCCCTCCATCATCCATCCGACCACCCACCCCACTCCATCAGTCACCCCCAAAACCCCTCGATCATCCATCCATCCATCCACCCCAACACCCTCCATCAGCCATCCATTCCCCAACACCCTCCATCATCCGTCCCCCTCCATCTGCCATCCCCAGATCCCTCCATCATCCATCCATCAATCCCCTCCATCATCCATCCCCCAACCCCCCTCCACCAGTCACCCCCAAAACCCCTCGATCATCCATCCATACACCCCAACCCTCTCCATCATCCATCCAGCCCCCACCCCATCTAACCTAGCGATTCTCTATCCGCCCACACGGGGGCGGGGGGCAGTTTCTCGCTTCTCCCCGGCTTCCCATGTTACTTTCCGCCTCTAGAAAAGCGCGACCCTTTAGCGACGGCCCCTTCAGAGGCCCGCCCCGCCCCCGCCGCACTGTCAGGGAGCGAGGCGCAGTTCCCCAGCCGGATGGGAGGCGAAGGGAGGCGGATCTTTACGGGGGGCTCATGGCTTGGGGGGGCAGGGGCTGCTATCACGCTCAGTGAGTTAATGTCCCCCAGCTTCTCCCTCTGGGGGGGTCTCAGCTGCCTGCCCCCCTCAAAGGGAAAAGGGGGGGAGCTGCCCCCAGCCTGGGAATTAGGGAGTATCTGCAAAGTGTGAGATTCTTTAGGGAGCAGCCGGTGCCCCTCACTCCCGACCAGCAGTCCCTGCCAGCCCCCGCACCCCCAGCCCTGCCGGTGTCCCTCACTCCCAACCCGCAGCCCCCTACTAGCCCGGGCCTGGGCTGCCCTGAAGCACAATCCCTCAATATCTCTCTGGAAAACACCACCCATGCAAGGGCAAGACCCCCACACACATGCACCCGCCCCCCCCACACACACACACTGCCCTGAGGGACCCCAGCGAGGAATGCTCCGTTTTGCTGGCCAATTAAGCCACTGGCCTCCTTCCTGGGCTGAACTGGCCAAATAGTGCCACTCATGATGGCTTTGTGGTAGGGTGACCAGATGTCCCGATTTTATAGGGACAGTCCCGATTGTTGGGTCTTTTTCTTATATAGGCTCCTATTACCTCCCACCCCATGTCCTGATTTTTCACACTTGCTGGCTGGTCGCCCTACTTTGTGGTGAGGGACCCCCTAAGCCAGCCAGTCCCTGCCCTGGGGTCGGATGGGAGCCGGCGCCCATAGAGAGGAAAGGCCCCAAGCCCCGTCCCCTGCCTCCCTGAGCCAGCCCATCCCACCCTGGGCCCCTACAGAAGAAAGGCCCCAATCCCTGCCCAGGGGGCGGGGAAATCGATGCCTCTGTAAAGAGTTTTTGTAGGGACTACTTTATACCAAGAGGTGGCAGAAGACAGCAGTAGCGGGGCCAAGGGCAGGGATTCCAGACCTGCCTGTACAGGCCCTGCCGAGGCGCTGAGCAGGCAGATGCGCCATCCCAACCCGTCATTAGTCACTAAACATAGAGCCGGGGAATCCGCCACCTGCCACTTATCCCGGCGGGTGAGACCGGTCATGTGACCTGCAAAGAACAGTGACCCCCAATTACCCCTCCAGCCCCCGCACCTGACACCCAGCCCCCACCCTGCCATCCTCCGTCAGCTCATGCTGGGGCTTGTTATATGGGGACCCCTCGCCCGGCGCTGGGACGCGGCCCCTCTGGGGTGGGGTGCGGGGCTGGGCATAAGGGGATTCAGTCATTTGTGAGTACACTTACAATTTGGGCTCCAAACTCCCCCCAAATTCTGCCACCCTTTTAAGCACCTTCTCTAGTTCCAAGCCTCTGTGTTTAAATGCTGCCCCAAGGAGACCAATTAGCCCTCATTAGTCAGGGAGCGGATAAAGGGGTGGGGTGGGGTCCCTAGTTCCCCTGTCTGAGGCCAGAGGCCCCCATCGCACCAGGAATAAATAAGCAGGGCTGAAGTGTGTGTGTGTGTGTGTGTGTGTGTTCCCTGGTGGAGGGGCTGGGTCCTGCTCTGTGCGTGAGAGAGAGACGTGCTGCCTCGATGGCTGCAATCAGAACTGCGCCCCACATCTGTGTCCTGCCCCCTATAGTGCTCCTGGCTGGAGGAGATTCCTCAGCAGCTCAAGGGGCTCTCAGGGCAGGTAGAACTCAGGCTGGTGTTGGTAGGAGTTAAGCTCTTACGGCCTGAAAGATTCAGGACTCCTGGGTTTTATCCCCGGCTCTGGGAGGGGATTGGGGTCTAGTGGTTAGGGTGGGGAGTCAGGACTCCTGGGTTCTATCCCCAGCTCTGGGAGGGAAGCGGGGGCTAGTGTTTAGAACAGGGGGGCGCTGTGAGCCAGGACTTCTGGGTTCTCTCCCAGCTCTGGGAGGGGAGCGGGGTCTAGTGGTTAGAGCAGGGGGGACTGTGAGCCAGGACTTCTGGGTTCTATCCCCAGCTCTGGGAGGGGAGTGGCATCTGATGGTTTAGAGCAGGGTGGAGTGGGGCTGGGCATCAGCACTTCTGGCTTCTATTCCTGTTCCCTGTGGGGTGACCTTGGGCATGACCTTGCCACATGCCTCAGTTTCCCCATCTCTAGACCAGGGCTCACGAACTTTTGCAAAGCCGTGGGAGGTGTGCGGATGAGCTGACCTAGGGCTCAGCAAGGTGACTGATTTATTAACTCTCCGGCGTCACTCCGTGTGCAGCGCCGTCCAGCCGTATCTCGGCCCTGACACAAGCACACAGAATTAAACCAGAGGCTGAGGTTTCCCCCCGGGATCGGGGCCTTCCTCCCACCACGAATCGCCAAGTGAACCTTCCCTTTCCGATGCCGTGGGGAGCCGCGGCAAATCCCGCTGCTTGAAACACCCACCCCTGGTGGAAAAATTCTTGGCGATTTTGGCAAAATCTACTGGTCATTTTTCGGGGGAGGGAACATGGGATTTTTTGGTCATTTTTTTAGCCCCCCAAATGTTTTTCATTTATGTATCTTTTTTTTCCTTCCTATTGTCGCCATCTTTAAATGGTCGGGGATATCGGTAGGCTCAGCATGCCTGATTTCTCATTCCTTCCGGCTGGGTCAGTCCCTTGGCTGCTGCCGGCCTCAGTTTCCCCATTTGCATACTAAAGCATAACAATACTAGTCTGACTAGGTAAAGCGCTTGGAGGTCTGTGGATGAAACGTGCCGTTAATTAATACAGGATGTTCTTACATTCTGACTAGATTCCATCAGCGCCGGGCCCGACAGGGCCCTGATCTTGGTGGCTAGGGCGTGAGGGATGGTTTTCAGTACCCAAAAGCTGTCCTCGAGGTAGAAAGGGATCAAGTTCTTGCCAATGCACAATGTAAAAGGAAGGGCATGGAAAAGTTCAAAAGCCACAAAATCAACCTGGGGTTTAAACCCGTGGCCTCCTTTGGGAGGGTCCAAAGCGTTTGACTTTTTTCTGGTAAAATCGTTGGGTTTTTCTCTGCCTTTCTCCAGGATTTGTTTTTTTTTTTAATTAAAGCCATTTGGCTTCATTTCTTGACTTATGGATGGGTCATTTGTCCTGCCCCCAGCCTCCCCACTAGCTCCATTCGATCCCATAACGGCGTGTTGCTGAAAGACACATTACTGGTGTTGAAATGGAAAAGCCAAATTTTTGGCAAAGGACATTAAAAATCAAGGGTCGATTCAGATTCAATATTAGTGGGAGGGAATCTTTGAAATGCACAGAAATTGACAATGGAATGAAAACACCTTGGGAAAGTTTTGCCAAAACTGGTTTAAATTTTGAGGGAAAAAGTTGATTTTTCTCCTAATTTTTTTAGCAACAACTTTTTCTTCTTTTGGACATATCTAAATGTCTGCATCCTCATCCACCTCATCTATCTATCTATCTATCTATCTATCTATCTATCTATCTATCTGTCACCGCATCTATCTATCTATCTATCTATCTATCTATCTATCTATCTATCTATCTATCTATCTGTCCCCATCCACATCCACCCATCTATTTATCTCCATCCTTCCCCTCTATCTATCTGTCCCCATCCACTCTATCTATCTATCTATCTATCTATCTATCTATCTATCTATCTATCTATCTATCTATCTATCTACCCCCATCCACCCCATCTATCTATCTATCCCCATCCACCCACCACCCCCATCCACCTATCTCCATCTACCCCCCTCTATCTATCTATCTATCTATCTATCTATCTATCTCCCCAGACGCACTCTCCCTCTCTCTCTCTCTCTCTCTCTCTGGGCCATTTCCTCATCATCTATCATGGAGACCCTGAGACCCTTCCACATAAAACTGTTTCAATCCTTTCAAAAATGGTTTGCGAAAAGTGTTGATTTTTTCTTTGCAAAACACTTCCCCCCCTTGTAATTTTTCGACATCCAATTTTTTTTCTTCTTCTCCCTTGGTTTCCATTTAAATTTGCCTCCCCCCACCTCCATTGCTTATTCTGATTGGCCGGATCAGTCACACGGTCAGTTTTTTTTTTTTAATCAATATTCCCCACAAACACAATTTTTCCATTATGGGGGGGGGGGGGAAATTTTCCCCAAAAGTAAATGTAAACAATTGGATTCAAGGTCAAAGATTTGCAGAAACATTTTGAAATGTGGACATTTGTGCAAATTCATCAGCCAGCAGGAGGGAAATGGCTGGACAGCTGTGCTCAAAGGATGTGCTAGATTTCAACCCCAACTTTATTTTCCAAAATGTTTCTTGGGCGTTTGAGTTACATAAGTGGGAGCAACTAACACTGAGTCCATAGAGCTCTGACAGGTAACACCAGCTATAGGTTGACTCCCGAGGTTAAAACAGTGAGTGAAAACAGCTTGTCTTTGTGGTTCTGTGTGTGACCCTGAGCGAGTCGCTGCAGCTCCTTGCCTCAGTTTCCCCATCTCTAAAACAGGGGAAATGATCTTTCCTTTGTCTGTTTTGTGAGATCTATGAGGCACGGAATGTCTCTCACTGTGTGTCTGGGCAGCGCCCGGCCCGACGGGACCCCGATCCTGGTGACTCTGTGTCTGGGCAGCGCCCGGCCCGACGGGGCCCCGATCTCGGTGACTCTGTGTCTGGGCAGCGCCCGGCCCGCCGGGGCCCCGATCTCGGTGACTCTGTGTCTGGGCAGCGCCCGGCCCGACGGGGTTCTGATCTCAGTGACTCTGTCTCACCTCCACAGAGTCTGTCAGATTGCAGGAGACCAAAAGAGTAAAGTTAAAAAACAGTGAGTGTTAAACTCTTCGTTATCACGTTATCCAGCAAAGAGGGGGTGTTGGGGGCGGGCTGGGTGTGGGTTGATGGTGGGAGGGGTTCCATCCCATAATATCCCCTGTTAATGGTTTAGCTCTGTGAGTTCATGCACCTACAGCTTCTGCTGGATGGAAAAATTGCCAGGAATGGAAGGGTTAAAGTCACACCTGAGCGATCCCCCCCGCCCCCACAGTATGGAATGTATCCCAATAGGTCCTGCTCTGGGAGGGGAGTGGGGTCTAGTGGTTAGAGCAGGGGGGCTGGGAGCCAGGACTCCTGGGTTCTCTTCGCAGCTCAGGGGGGGCGGGGGCGGTTCGAGAGTCCCTCCCCAAATCCTCTTATGCCGGGGCACCGTGTCCGTGTCCCTCCCGGTCCCTGCCAGCGGCTGCTGCTGCCTATCTGGTCTTTCCTCCCAGCCCCTCCCACCGCCCCCCACCTGGCAGCACAAAGGGAGCCACCAGGAAAAGCTTCCGATGAGAAACAGGCAGCCTGTTGGGGGGAGGGATAGCTCAGGGGTTTGAGCATTGGCCTGCTGAACCCAGGGTTGCGAGTTCAATCCTTAAGGGGACCATTTAGAGAAGTGGGGTAAAAAAATCTGTCTGGGGATTGGCCCTGCTTTGAGCAGGGGGTTGGAGGAGATGATCTCCTGAGGTTCCTTCCAACCCTGCTATTCTATGATTCACTCCTGACCTGCAGGCCCCATCAGCCAGTTAGGGTGACCAGATGTCCCACTTTTATAGGGACAATCCCAATTTTGCAGGCTTTTTCTTATATAGGCTCCTATTACCCCTGTCCTGATTTTTCACACTTGCTGTCTGGTCACCTTATGGCTGGTGGCCCCCCTGTGTGCTTGGCCCACCCCAGTGCTTGGCCTGTGCCCCTCACTCCCGACCCCAGCTCCACACTAATGTCTATCTATCCCGACACCCCCTCTATCTATCTATTAAATTAATGGAGATATCCTATCTCCTAGAACTGGAAGGGACCTTGAAAGGTCATCGAGTCCAGCCCCCTGCTTTCACTAGCAGGACCAAGTACTGATTTTGCCCCAGATCCCTAAGTGGCTCCCTCAAGAATTGAACTCACAACCCTGGGTTTAGCAGGCCAATGCTCAAACCACTGAGCTCTATCTATCTATTTCCAGCCACCCCCTCTATCTAGCTATTTATCTATCCCAACACCCCCTCTATCTATCTATCTGTCTATCCCCAGCCACCCCATCTATCTATCTATCTATCTATCTATCTGAGGGGTGTTTCACCAAGGCTGGGGCCCAACTTGACTCCCAGCTCTGACACACACAGACTTCCTGTGGGACCGCAGGGGAGTCACTGAATATCTCCATCCAACCCGTTCCCATCTGCAAAAAGGGGAGAAAGTCCAACCTCTGTCTATTTAGACCAGGGGTTCTCAAACTGGGGATCAGGACCCCTCAGGGGGTTGCGAGGTTATTACGTGGGAGGTCACGAGCTGTCAGCCTCCACCCCAACCCCGCTTTGCCTCCATCATTTATAATGATGTTAAATATAAAAAAGTGTTTTTAATTTATATGGGGGGGTCGCACTCAGAGGCTTGCTGGGTGAAAGGGGTCACCAGTGCAAACGTTTGACAACCACTGGTTTAGACTGAGAGATTGGGGCAGGGAATGTCTCTCAGTCTGTGTCTGGGCAGCGCCCGGCGTGACGGGACCCCGATCCCGGTGACTCTGTGTCTGCGCAACGCCCGGCCCGACGGGGCCCTGATCTCCGTGACTCTGTGTCTAGGCAGCGCCCGGCCTGACGGGGCCCCGATCTCCGTGACTCTGTGTCTGGGCAGCGCCCGGCGCGACGGGACCCCGATCCCGGTGACTCTGTGTCTGCGCAACGCCCGGCCCGACGGGGCCCTGATCTCTGTGACTCTGTGTCTAGGCAGCGCCCGGCCCGACGGGGCCCCGATCTCGGCGACTCTGTGTCTGGGCAGCGCCCGGCCTGAAGGGGCCCCGATCTCCGTGACTCTGTGTCTGGGCAGCGCCCGGCCCGACGGGGCCCCGATCTCAGCGACTCTGTGTCTGGGCAGCGCCCGGCCCGACGGAGCCCTGATCTCAGTGACTGTGCATCTTGGGACCCTTAGTGTTATACTCAAAGAACTGCACAGGATCTTTTCAGGGGGAATAAGGCAAAACGCCACATTTATTAGTAATACATGTATTCACTAACACTGTATCATATGCATATGATATAAACATTTTATAAAGTGAATGTTTAAAATTAAATATACACGAGTTAAGAGGGAAGGTACTGTACATCTGGGGTCAGGCTTGGGTTATGAGGGATTACAGGTGTCGGTTGCAAGGGTGAAGAGATACATACATATCACATAACCGGCATAGACCCAGATTGGGGTCAAGAGTTTTTCAAGTGTCAGTGGATAAGTGTAGGGTTACCATATTTTCATTTTAAAAAAGGAGGACACTCCACGGGGCCCCGCCCCCGCCCCAACTCCGCCCCGGCCCCGCCCCAACCCCGCCCCTCCCCAAAGTCCCCGCCCCAACTCTGCCCCCTCCCCTGAACGCTCCACCCCCTGCTCCTCCCCCTCCCCTGCTTCCCGCGAATCAAATGTTCGCGGGAAGCCTGAAACAGGGAGGCAGCAGGTTTAGCTGGGGCGGGGGCAGTGCGCAGCTGAGCTGCCCAGGCCAAGAGGCTCTGTCCCCAGCGTCTCCCGCCCGGCTCAGCTCAGGCCCTGGGGCGCCGGCCCCCAGCTCAACACCCCCGGCCGAGCACCGCCCGCCTTGGCTCCTGGCCGAGCACCCCTGGCCCCGGGCCAGCCCCCGGCCCAACACCCCCGGCCGAGCACCACCAGCCCCGGGCCAGCCCCCGGCCGAGCACCCCCGGCCCCGGCCCGGCTCCCGGTCCCGCACCGCCAGCCGCGGCTGAGCACCCCCGGCTCCGCACTCCTGGCCCCAGCCCCCGGCCGAGCACCACCGTCCGGCTTTTTGGGATTTCCCCCCGGACGGGGATTTGAGGCCCAAAAAGCCGGACATGTCCGGGAAAATCCGGACGTATGGTAACCCTAGATAAGTGGGTTTGGGTACGCCACCCATGGAATGTATAAGGAGTCCAAGTCAGTATCGGTGTAGCGAATGAGTACATGGGTGGGGTGTGTCCCTTGGTTCGTCAGGGAAGGAAGGTATTACACTCACACTCACACACACAAGCACACTCTGTCTTGTTGTTGTTACCAAATAGTTGCTCCCCTTAACTGCACTGGCCAGGTGAGTTAGAAGAGGGGGGGGAGCCGGGGTTCTGCCGATCCGGATCGATGCTCCCATGTTGACAAGACGAGACCGGCGTTCCTCAGCAAGACACCTCACATTTATAGCAGCTTCCCTCTCATGCAAATCTACACCAGATTCAAACTCTGTGTCTGTGTCCATTGGTCCTTTGTGCTGCTTCCTTCTGGGTGTTGTCCCAATGCTGCAAAGAGGGTGTTTCCAAAAGAAGGTGCTGGCTTCTAAGCCCGGAGGCCGTCAATATGTCTGCTCTTCTTTAATGAGCCCACTTGACACCTTTGATTGTCCTTGGGTCTGGCTTCTATCCGCTCTCCAAGGGTTGCAGCTGTCTGGAGGTGCTGCCTTCCAACCCTTTACTCATTCACACCTCCTTCATTCAACAGGGCAATTGATTGGGGGGGGGGGGGGGGAGAGATCTTGTTCTACTGCTAGCAAAGAGACATTTTTCTTCTATCTTATTCTATCCTTAGGGGCTATAATATTATACCAAGGTTCAATGCAAAGTTTCTATATGAGGCTTTGACACAAAGTTTCATGAAAACAGAGGTCACACGTGGGTAGACCCACTACAAGGTTATGGAAGAGGCACAATGTAAAGTCATATGAAAATTATCAGAGATTTATCTACATTAGGACACCCTGGGTGCTGGGGAAACCGCACAGAATGGTGGGATCTAGGGCAGGGAGCGTCTCTTTGTTCTGTCTGTCCAGCACCTGGCACAATGGGGGTCCTGGGCCGCAGCTGGGGAACCTTGCACTGCGACACTACAGAGAACTGCTGCGGGAGGCTCATGGCCACCCTCCCTCAGGTCTTCACTCAGGTGTGAATGTTTAATGGTGAGAGTAATGAACCATTGGCACCAGTTCCCTAGGGCTCCAGTGGATTCTTCATCACTGGCCATTTTAAATCCAAGACCGTCCGGTTTTCTCCAAGACCTGCTCTAGGAATTATTTCAGGGCAGTTCTCTGGTCTGTGTTATACTGAGTGTCAGGCTAGATGATCACAATGGTTCCTCCTGGCCTTAGAACCTATGAATCCTTGAATCTATAGACAATTCCAGACCTGGGGAAAGCTAATGGCCATCCCAAGCTAAAGAGAAGGAGCAATTAAGCACCCCTTTGTGTGGTGATAACTGTTGATAATCAGAAGCCACTGCCCAAGGCACTAGGTTGCATGGCAAAGCTAAGCAGAACTAGAGTGCATGGGCTGAAGGGATGTCCTGGGACAGGTTGCAGGAGGTGGACAACTGGTTGCTTGCTGCAGAGGGTGTCTTCTGTGTGAGAGACACAGAGAGACAGCTGACAGAGGGAGAGGGTAGCCCTTGGGGGAGGCACAGAGACATTGCTGCTTGGGACACGGGACAGGCTGGAAGCAGGCGTGGAATGCTGAGTAAGAAAAGTGCCTGGTGCTGATTGGGTCTGTTGTGTTCAGGGAAACAGGCCTGTGGGGCTCTCCTTGGTAAATGAATAAATACTGTAGTAAAGCTAATAAATAACATACAGTGCCTAGCCCAATGGGTGCCGGGCCATCACTGGGGCTTCTGGGCACTACCATAATACACCTAATAGATAACAGATAATTAAAAAAAACTTGGTTTCAATCCAGGTCTCTCTCCATCCTCCAAGCCAATAAAAGGAGGGAATCAGAGGTTTGTTTGTGTGTGAAAAATCCTGAGGTGGGGCACCCCAAACACCGAGTGAAGTCGCATCGATTTTGACGAACGGGTCCTGTCGGAAAAACCTCAGAAAACTCCCCAAAAAGTCGAAATGTTTTGATGTAAAAATGTTACTTAAAAATCCAATTAAAAAGAAAAATCCCTCCCTTTAAGCTAAAAAAAAAAATAAAATCACAACATTTCATTAGTCCTCAAATGAATCCACCCCCCCCCCCGACTTTTCGGTCAGACAATTGGAAAAACAATGCATTTGGGGGGGTGTAACGGGTTGGACCCTGTGATAAATGAAGGGGGCGGAGGTAGCTCCCTTTGACGGACACCCAGCCGGCCAGTTAGCTATAAAATTCCTCTTAGTAGCTGTTCTCTACTTGCTTTACCTGTAAAGGGTTAAAAAGTCTCACTGCGATGCATAGGTAACAGGAAGGGAGTGGGCACCTGACCAAAAGAACCAATGGGAGGCTAGAACATTTTAAAATTGAGAAGAGACTCCCCTTTTGTCTGTCTGTGGTTGTTTCCCAGGGAGAGGCGGACAGGGCAGAGCGATGCTGTAAGAAGCTTGGGCCGGGTATGAAAAATCATCAGTATCATACCTAGAAACTACTCATCTAAACCCCCAGATATGTAAGTAGATCAGGAAATGTCTAGGAAGACGCATTTAGGTTTATTCCTTTTATTTCGTTATGGCTTGTGGATTCCTCTGGGCTAACCCCAGGTGCTTTTGTTTTGCTTGTAACCTTTAAGCTGGACCTCAAGGAAGCTAGTCTGGGTGCTTAATGCTTGGAGTTGCTCTTTTAAAATCTACCAGTAGCCTGAGTTCCCAGATGTATTTTCTTCCTTTTTAAAAAAATAAAATTTACCTTTTTTAATACCAGAATTGTTTTTTTGTGTCTTCAGAGGTTTGTGCGCATGTTGTTTAGTTAGCCGGTGGCAACAGCTGATTTCTTTTTGTTTGTTTCCTTTCTCAGCTCTTCCCCAGAGAGGGGTGAAAGGCCTTGAGGGTGCCCCACAGGAAGGAATTCCCAAGTGCGCTTCCTGGGCTCTCAAAGGGGTTCTGCACTTGGTGGTGGCAGCAACTACCCAGCCAAGGTCAGAGAGAAGCTGTCACCTTGGGAGTTTAATACAAGCCTGGAGTGGCCAGTGTTCATTTTTAAAATCCATGGGGGGCCCCACCTTCTGCACTCGGAGTGCCAGAGTGGGGAATCGGCCTTGACAGACCCCCCTGGGAGGTCACCTGGGGAGCTGGGACATCACTGAGTTGGACTATTCCATCATTCTGGGTCCCCTTTACCTGGTCTTGCTGGGCTAGGCTCCTAACCCTAACCCTAACCCTAACCCTAACCCTAACCCCAACCTTTTCCAGCCAAGCACACAGACACACCACACCCAGCCGCACAGAGAGACAGAGATCCGCTCTGGGAAGGCTCAGTTTGAGGGGCTTGCCACAGCACCCAGACAGGGCCATCCTCACCCACACGCAAAGTACGGAGCTGCGTAGGGCACCAGGAAATTTGGGGCACCAAATGCAGCTGCGCGCTGCTCCAGCAGCCAGCCCAATCCCCCGGCCGGCTGAGCGGCCCAGGAAAGCTGCCCCCCCTGTGGAGGCCTGGGAGCACCCCCCCCATGGGGGGGCTGCGTAGGGCACCAAAATGTCTAGGGACGGCCCTGCACCCAGATATCCACCCCCCCTTGGAGTACAAACCCCAAATTATATGAAATTCGCCTCTTCCCTCAATGTGGAGGAGGATCTGCACAACTCCTTCCCCCGCAGTTAGAAATCACACAAACTGGGTTCTATTGTAAACCAGCACTAAATGGGTGAACTCTGCTGGGGGTATTGTAAATACTGGGGTGAACTCTGCTGGGGTATTGTAGATACTGGGGTGAACTCTGCTGGGGTATTGTAGATAAAGAGGCAGCAGACGGAACAAGGCAGATTACTAAGAAAATAAAGCAGATCACGGAAACTAAGCTTAATACGCTAAAGAAACTGGTTACACGTAAGTTCTCACCCTAAACGTGCTTCTAATAATCTTCACCGGCCAGACGCCCTTCCAGCCTGGGCCCCGTTCTTCCCCCTGTTCAATCTTAGTTGTTTCCAGCAGTCACCTTGGGTGGGGTAGCCGGGGAGAACAGAGAACTCACTCCCCACCCTTAACTCGGATTTGCATAAGGCCTAGGGTGACCAGAGAGCAAGTGTGAAAAATCTGGACAGGGAGTAGGGGGTAATAGGCACCCATAGATGACAAAGCCTCAAATATTGGGACTGTCCCTATAAAATTGGGACATCTGGTCATCCTAATAAGGCCGGAGTCCTCTGTTCCCTAGTTTGACTCCCCTTCCCTTACAGTGGAAAGTTACGAGAAATCCCAGGTAGTGTTTTAGTATCAGGTGACAAGACCACCTGACTCCGTAGGGCCCTTGTAGCTAGGGTGACCAGACAGCAAGTGTAAAAAATTGGGACGGGGGTAATAGGAGCCTATAGAAGAAAAAGACCCAAAAATCGGGACTGTCCATATAAAACTGGGACATGTGGTCACCCTTCCTGTAGCCATTCTTCACAGGCTGACCCACAGAAAGACTCAGCTCTTTTACAGAACCGAGCTGAAATACAGATGCAGAGTCAATCTTCCTAACTTCAGATACAGACAGGATCCAGGCGTACAAAGAGAAGAATCGCGTTCAGTAAATCGTCACCTTTCCAATGATCTCTCACATGCGCCATCTGGCATAAAGTACATCTCAGTTAGGGCATATTGATATCATAAGCCTATTTTCATAAAGAATATGGACTGACCCAGGGTGACTGCTTCACCCCGCAGGTTTTCAGACCTGACCCAGCGAGCCCGGACGCCGGGCCTTTGCCCGGCTCTAGGGGACGTACAGAGACAAGACTCAAACATCAAATCCAGCCTCTTGCAGAGCCGAGAGTCAGGGCCGGTGCAAGGAAGTTTCGCACCCTAGGCGAGACTTCCACCTTGCACACCCCCCCCCNGCAGTGGCGAGAGGTGAAGAGCTGGGGAGGCAGGGCCGGTGCAAGGAAGTTTCACGCCCTAGGCGAAACTTCCACATTGCGCCTCCCCCCTCCCTTCAGCCGTGTAGCAGCTTCCCACCCCAGCTCACCTCTGCTCCGCCTCCGCCCCGAGCATGCCGCCCCCGCTCTAATTCGCCTCCCCTCCCAGGCTTGCAGCGCCAAACAGCTGATTGGCGCTGCAAGCCTGGGAGGCAGGAGAAGTGGAGTGGCGACCGCGCGCTCAGGGAGGGGGCGTAGGAATGCTGTAAAAAAAAATTGGGGACCCTGCTTTTTGGCACCCCCAAATCTTGGCGCCCTAGGCAACTGCCTAGTTTGCCGAAATGGTAGCACCGGCTCTGCCGAGAGTCACAACTTCCCAGGCTAGAAGGGAGCAGTTTGGTCATGTCTGACCTCGTGTAGAACCTGGGCCGGAGATCTGCCGCACAATAACACTGAGAGCAGATCTCTTCAACGTCCAGCCATTGGATCGGGTTCGACCTTTGTCTGCTAGGTTGTTAAATATTTGTTCCTTTTGTAGGTACTACTAGCCAGGGATCAAGGCAGCCCTGAACCGTCTCTTTGACTGAGCTCCTGGAGTCTGTCACTCTCCAATCGGTTTTCTCATCCTTTAATCATTCCCACGACTTTTCTCTGACCCTCCTTGACTCAGCCAGCATTGCAGAGACGTGTGGGTGAGAGCAGCCGGCTGGAATAGCGGGATCGAGGGGTACAGCTGGTCGAGGAAGGTCAGGCAGTGCAAGAAGGGGGGAAATGCTGAACTGTATCTCAAGAACGTGTACACTTGCTCTGAGATCTGAAGATTGGAGAGGGGCAGAGATGCCGAAATTCTCTCTGGGTGAAGATAAAACGGGGAAGTGGAAACCAGGGCCAATGTCGTGGTAGGGCTCTGCTCTCTTTAGTTTTAATGTCAGCAGATTGTATCAACATTTCTTCTCCTCCCCTCCCCGGTTTTTATCTATTTACCTTTTAACCATTGTGGGAACTTATGGGGGGCAGTCAGACAACGGGGAGGGTTAATGATTTAACGACGGCAGACGCTGAGATTCAAAACGTGAACGCTTTATAGCGCCATTTGTCACCAGCACACGTCGAAATATACGCCGCGACTTATCAAACCCGACCAAGTCCTCCAGCAGCGCGGTGCTGACTAGGCCTAGCTGGAAACTGCAATGAATAGCCATGGAGGTAGTTCTTCATGGGCCCAGGCGTGTGTGGGGAAATTGACTAGGAAATTGACGTCTACCAAGGTTTGCTGATCAATCCTCCCACGTCTAGCTACAGGCCACCAAATGAGGAGGCAGACAAGACATTTTTAGAGCCAATAACAGATGTATTCAAAGCACTGGACCTGATGGGAATCAGGGACTTTGAACCCTCCAGAAGACAACGCGGAGCGTCTGAGTTCTTGGATGGCATTGGGGACAATTCCTTTGTTTCCCAAGGTGAAGGAGGGAAGTGGGGTGGGGAGTGTTTTCAAGTCTGACGCGCAGGAAGGATCTGGCTGAGAGCCGGGCGGTGGATGGCCCCGTGGGGGAAAGTGATCGCGAAATGATCCGGTGAAAGGCAAAGAGCGAAAGCAGCACAATAAAGATGCCGGACGGGGACGAGGCTGGGGTTCCCGGGGATGCGATTCTAGGGGGAAAGGTGAGCTGGGGGCTTCTACAAGAAACACTATTAAAGTTACAAGAGCAAACTAGTCCAACATGGAGGGGCTGAGCCCTGGAGTATCTCTGTGTGTATCTATAAGCATCCGAAGAAGTGGGCTGTAGTCCACGAAAGCTTATGCTCTAATAAATTTCTTAGTCTCTAAGGTGCCACAAGTCCTCCTGATTTTTTTGCGGATACAGACTAACACGGCTTCTACTCTGAAATCTGTGTGTGTGTGTGTGTGTCTCCCCCCTGCTGGAGGGGCTGGGCCCTGCTCTGTGTGTGTGTACAGACCAATCTCTCCACAAAAACCCTTCTGAGCAACCAACCACACAAAGGGGAGATTGGCCCAGAAAAACCAGGGCAGGGACTGGCTGGCTTGGGGCGGTGAGGGAATGGGGCACATGGCCTCTCCCCTCTAGGGGGCGCTGGCCCCGATCCAGCTCATTGTTCTGCTCTGACAGACACCCTAACTCAGTGGTTCTCAAACTTCTGTCCTGGTGACCCCTTTCACATGGAGGCAAAGCGGGGTTGGGGTGGAGGCTGACAGCTCGCGACTCCCATAACTAACTAGTGGGGTGAATTGGAGAGCACTCGGCACAGGTCCCACTGGGCAGCTGCTGTCCACAGCCCCCCGCCTCCCAGCAGTGTGGGGAAGTGAGAAAATACCCTAAAGAGAAAAGGGGGGAAATAGGGATAATGCGATTCATTCGATTAGTGGTTAGAGTGGGGGGGCAGAGAGCCAGGACGCCTGGGTTCTCCCCCTGACTCTGGGAGGGGAGTGGGGTCTAGTGGTTAGAGGGGGCAGGGAGTCAGGACGCCTGGGTTCTCCCCCTGGCTCTGGGAGGGGAGTGGGCTCTAGTGGTTAGAGGGGGCTGGGAGCCAGGATGCCTGGGTTCTCCCCCTGACTCTGGGAGAGGAGTGGGGTCTAGTGGTTAGAGGGGGCTGGGAGCCAGGACGCCTGGGTTCTCTTCGGCTCTGGGCGGTATATGCAGACGCCCGGATACAGGCGGCGTGCCAGGAGTTGCCTGGGGTCAGACATCCCCCCAGGTCGGTCTGTGGCTGGGTTTTCCCTCGGGGGTTGAGGTGGGGGGAGGGGGGTATCTGCCGCCCCCCCGTCTCGCTCGGAACCCAGGCGTCCGGGGCCGGATTGGAGCGCGGCGTTTCCACCCGGTCGGCTTTTGCAGCGACACCGGCTCCTGCTGCGGGTGGAGGGACGGACGGACAGAGACAGACGGGACCCCCCCCCGACCCCCCCCACGCCGGGGCCGTCACAGGGCGCCAGAGCCCGCAGGGGGCGGCACATGGCCCCGGGGCGCAGGGGGGCGCCGGGCGCGTAGAGCCTGGACCGGTGCCGCCCCCCCCCACGCCTGGACCGGATCGGACCGGTGCCGCCCCCCCCAGCCTGGACCGGACCTGTGCCGCCCACCCCCAGGCGGTTCCGGATCGGTTCCGTCCCCCTCAGTCTGGACTGGACCGGTACCACCAAATCCAACCGGGTTTGGATCGGTACCGCCCCCAGCCTGGACCGGACCTGTGCCGCCCCCCCCTAGCTGGATCCCTCCCCGGGCCCGGCTCGGAGCCGGCCCCAGCACTGCCATGAGCTGAGGGCACCGTGCCCGGCGCTGGCCCGGCCGGCCATGTGGGCACCAGAGCCGCGATGAGCCCGGGGACGGGACACTGGGCACAGGTACCTGGGAAGGTAAATTAACCCCCCCAGGGGGGCGGTGCCAGGGGCAGTGGAGGATGGCAGGGGTGGGGGTGTGCTGGGGGGGGCAGGGGGCTAGGAGGGAGGTGGGTGGTAGCAGGGGGTGGCATGGGAACACTGGGGCAGTGAGGGGGGGTCAGGGGCCAGTGGGTGGCCATGGGGTGAAGTGGGAGGCCACTTCTCCCACCAGGAACCGAGCTGGGACCCAGAAACCTCCAGGGGCTGAATGGGAGCCCGCGCCCCCCAGAGGGAAAAGGCCCCATTCTCACCCCTGCCCCGAGCCCTCGGAGACTCCTGTACGTGGTGCGGGGTCTATGACACACACCTGATCGTTCCCTTTCCATCCTCCCCGTTTCTCCTTTCAGACGCTCTGAACAGGTCCCGCCAGCGGGGGGTGCCGCCCGCCCCATGGATCTCCATCCCTTCGGCCCGCGCCCCCCCAGGGACGGAACCGCTGACCCCCGGCACCAGCCCCCGGCCCGGGAGGAGCCGTCCGGGCGCCGGCTCAAACTGGAGGAGGACGAGGAGGCTGGGCGGCCGCGGGCCCCCCGGGCCCCACCCTGGCCCCCTGGCCCTGGGGAGGCTGGGCCGGAGCAGGGCGAGGCCGCGCGCTACGGCCGCTACCTGCTGATCGACAGCCAGGGGCTGCCCTACACGGTGCTGGTGGAGGAGGCGGGCGCGGCGGGCGAGCGAGCGGGGCTGCGGAAGGTGTACTGCTGCCCCGTGTGCTCCCGCACCTTCGAGTACCTTTCCTATCTGCAGCGGCACAGCATCACCCACTCGGAGCACAAGCCCCACGTCTGCCGGGCCTGCGGCAAGGCCTTCAAGCGCACGTCCCACCTGGAGCGGCACAAGTACACCCACGCCGGGCGCAAGCCCCACCAGTGCCCCATCTGCCAGCGCAGCTTCCGCGACGCCGGCGAGCTGGCCCACCACCAGCGCGTGCACACGGGCGAGCGCCCCTTCCAGTGCGAGGACTGCCACATGCGCTTTGGCGAGCGCAACACGCTCCAGCGGCACATCCGGCGCAAGCACCGCCAGCAGCCGCCCACGCCCTGACGGGCATGGGGAGCCCCGGAGCCGGACCGGCGCCGCCCTGACGGGCACGGGGAGCCCTGGAGCCGGACCGGCGCCGCCCTGACGGGCACGGGGAGCCCCGGAGCCGGGCCGGCGCTGCCCTGACGGGCACGGGGAGCCCCGGAGCCGGACTGGCAACTCCCCATGGGTTAGCCGTGTAGCAGCCCTTGTCCCACATGGGTCTACTGTACCCCCACACCCTGTCTAGGGGAGGGAGGCGTGCCCTGTATCTCTGTGGGCAGCCCCCCGTGCCCTAGCCCAAGGCATTGGCCTCCTCACAGATGCCCCCCACGGCGCCCCATGACAGGCTGCCCCTCGCAGATAGGGCAGGGCAGCCTGGATCAGGTCAATCCGAGCCCATGTGGGTCCTGGAGCACTCGGGTAAATACGGGACTTATCGGTGGTAATTCACTAGGGGGCAGGGAATGGGGCATAAGGCCTTTCCCCTCTAGGGGGCGCTGGCTCCCATCCAGCCCCAGGGTGGGGACTGGCTGGCTCAGGGGGCAGGAAATGGGGCCCAGGGCCTTTCCCCTCTAGGGGGCTTCAGCTCCCATCTGGCCCCAGGGCAGGGACTGGCTGGCTCAGAGGGGCAGGGAATGTGGCACGGGGCCTGTCCCCTCTAGGGATAGATAGCTTAGTCCTACAGCCAGTGGTTGGGGGGAGGAGGGGGATTGTCCTGGCCACCCCCATAGAGGGTCGCAGTGACTCTACATTCCCTAGAAATAGGCTCATATTGCTCCTCATGGCCCATCTACCCTGTATCCGGCCCTCTCCTGCTCCCTGGAGCAGCCCCACTGGCCTATGAAACCTGGTATTCCACCCCCTCCCTGCCCCCGGATCAGTCCCAGAGGCCCATCTGCCCCGGTATCCTGCCTCAAACAGCGACCAACGGCTGGGGGCCATCACGGAAGGCCCACCATGCACTGGGACCAATCTTCACATCATGTTTTTCGGTCTGGCGCCCCCAAATAGCTGCAGGTGGAGGCAGGGGAGTGGGACGCCCCCCCAAGGACTCCCCACCTCCCAATCGCCCCGGAGAAGGAAATCCAACGACAGAACTGGACCCACAGGCCATCAAGCCCAGATCACTCCAAGGTGCCCGGCCTGGCCACCTGCTCCCTCTCCACAGCTCCGATTTACGGTGGAATCTTCGTTATCTTGGTTTTTTAATTATTATTATTAATTAAAACACTTTTTTTTTGGTTGTTTTTGTGTGTGTGGAATGAAGTGTCGGGCCTGGGGTTTGATTTCCAGCAGGGCCGGGGCGGGGGTGTGGGGGCAGAGTCCAGTTCATTGCTGGAGGGAAGCTAGGGGGCTGGTTTGGTACCAAAAATTACATCAGGCAAGATACGGCTTTGGGTCCCAAGCGACTATTTACCACGCATGTCTCACCACAGTTATTTTCCAGCAAAACCCTTTTTTTTACCAGGGGTTTGGACCAAGAAAACTGACATTTCGGGGGTGAAAATCTTCAGTTTTTCATTAAAAGTTTGGGGGTTTTGAGAATCCAACGTTCCTACCAAAAGCAAAAGAAATGGATGGAGAATGTGGTTTAAAAACCAATTTATTTGACTGAAGATGCATTTTGAAACCCCAGTTTGTTTCAATTGAAAATCGTGTTTAAAATTCCAAAACTTTTTATCAAAAAATACATTTCCAAACTGAACATAATTTTGGAAAAAAAGTTTTTGAAACTAAAAATTTTCACTGTGAATCACATTATTCAAATAAAAATAGTTGCAATTTTTTTTAGCAGAAACACACATTTTTCCCAATTTTTAATCCATTTTTTTTCCAACCCTGAAATTTTTTTTACTATCATTTTACTAAAAATGTTTTCCCAACAGCAAGAAAACTTATGCTGAAAAACCGACATGTTTTAACCAACCGTTTTCTTAAACAAAACCCCCAAACCTTTCGCCAAGCATCCAAAATATTCGAAAGGTGAAACTTATGACCAGAAACAAACCAACTAAATTGTTTACCCAGTCGGTTTTCAAGACCCAAACATTTTGACAACCAGAATTTTTGCACCAGAATTTGTTTGAACCAAGATCTGGTCATTTGCATCAAAAATGGTTTTCAAAGACTGCCATTTTTTCAGGTGTGTGTTGGTTGGTTGGTTTTTTTGGGGGGCAGCTCCCTCAAAAAATTTAGCAGGGGGTTTTGATAAAAAGAAGACAGGTTTTCAAAACGTCCTGCCAGAAATGATGGGTTTTGTTACGTGGTAGGATCTCTGGCCCAGACCCTCATATGTCTGGGCCAATTAAGGTACGTCCACACTGCACTGTGTACCCGGGTCTTTGGGACTTGGGGTGGCCAAGCCCGTGCCTGCGCGTCCACACTGAATTGGAAACCTGGGTTTACAGCTGCGTCCGCACTGCAGAAATGGGGTTTGGCTCGGCGGCTCAGCAGAATGTGGGCTCTGCCCCACCCCCCTAGCGGGGCCCTGGGAGCCAAGTCCCGAGTGCGGGCTGATCGGGCTGATTTGTGTGAGGGCTTCAGCTCAAATGTGAGTCAGAGCAGGCTGTGTGTGTTGTGTAGACACACACTGTGTGTGCGCCAGCCACTGAGGGAGCCATTGGCCTGGCTCATTGGCGGCCTTAAAGGTGAGCTGGGTTTGGATGTCGGTTCTCCCATAGACCCCCCCTAAGGTCTGGTGGCTTAGAACGGGGGGCGGGCGAGGGGGGCTGGGAGCCAGGACTCCTGGGTTCTCTCTCAGGCTCTGGGAGGGGAGTGGGGTCTAGTGGTTAGAGCAGGGGGGCTGGGGGCCAGGATTCCTGGGTTCTCTCCCTGGCTCTGGGAGGGGAGTGGGGGCTTGTGGTTAGAGCAGGGAGGGCTGGCAGCAAGGACTCCTGGCTTCTCTCCCTGGCTCTGGGAAGGGAGTGAGAGCTAGTGATTAGAGCAGGGGGGGCCTGGGGGCCAGGACTCCTGGGTTCTCTGCCCAGGCCTTGGCCACACTGTGCCCACCTGGGTGGCTGAATGTTCATTTCACAACCGAGAATATCTGGCTTGGAGAAGAGCCCTGAGGGTGGTGCTGAATGTGGCTCCAGGCCCCATGGGACTCTGGGATATCTGACCTTTGCCCTCCTTGTGCCTCGGTTTCCCTTCCTCACTGAGGTGATGCTGCTGCGCCCCAGGGTGCTGTGGGGGGGAACTGTTGATGGGGGTGGGGGTTCTGGTGGCGATGGTGGGAGTTTTGGGGGTATCGGGGGTAGGGGTTATAGGTCAGGCTCTGCACCTGGAATGCACCTTGAGTGGGGTCTAGTGATTAGAGCCGGGGGGCTGGGAGCCAGGACTCCTGGGTTCTATCCCTGGCTCTGGGGGGGGGGGGGTCGCTGAGGGGAGAGAGTCAGGACTCTTGGGTTCGCCCTTCACAGCCCAACCTCAGGGGGTGGGGTGGGGGGATCTGTTCCTTCTCTGCTGGCGGTGGGGGCTTTTTTTTTTGGGGGGGCCGCCTCCTGCGCCGTGTCCCTTGAATTAAAACCAACCCAGCTTTCATTTTTTGACCGCAGACAAGAAAGGCCGGACACGAAAATCTCCGCCGCCCTCCCCTTTAAATCCCGGGATTTGGGCCCTTAAAGGGGCGGGGCGGCCCGGGGCTGGGGGAGGCCGGGGGCGGTGCTGAGCCGGGCCAGGTGAGGGGGCGAGGGGACAAAGGGAGGGGAGGCGGTGCATGGGGCTGGGGATCCCCCCCGGCCACTCGGGGGTTAAATGGGCCAGGGGGAGACTCCAGCTGGGGGGGACCCTGCCCCCCAGGCAGCCCCCTGCCCCCCCCTGCTCCGTGCGGGACCCAGCGCCGAGCCCAGCTGCTCCCTGTGGGCCCCCGGGGGGGCAGCCCCCCAATGCCAGCCCCCCCCCCAATATCCAGCAGATTCACTTGAAGGGCTGGAGCCAAGACGCCTGGGTTCTCTCCCTGGCTTTGGGAGGGGAGTGGGGGCCAGTGGGTAGAGTAGGCGGGGCTGGGAGCCAGGACTCCTGGGTTCTCTCCCTGGCTCTGGGAGGGGAGTGGGGGCCAGTGGGTAGAGCGGGGGGCGGGGGTGGGCTGGGAGCCAGGACTCCTGGGTTCTATTCCCATCCTCATTTGTCTCTCCCTTGTGTTTACACCCTTCCTTTCCCTCTTTCCTGCAGGGGTTGGGAAGCAGCCCGGAGACCCCAGCCACCATGAAGGGGCAGCGCAGGCTGGTGGGGGAGCCCCTGGAGATCCAGGTTGTGAGGGTGAAGGAGGAAGAGGAGGAGGAAGGAAGTGGGTGCCCCGAGTACGTCTTGGAGCCGCTGTGCCAGGAGGGGGCCAGTGGCCTCGTCACCCGCTGCCACGCCCGCCTGGGGCCACGCCCGGTCCTTGCCCAGCCCTCCCTGCCGGCAGTGCCCCCACAGCCCCGTGCCGGGCGGGAAACCGCCCCCCCGGCTAAGCCCTATGCCTGCTCTTTCTGCCCCAAGCACTTCAAGCGCTCCTCGGACCGGCGGGACCACGAGCGGGTGCACACGGGCGAGCGCCCCTACCGCTGCCGGGTGTGCGGCAAGCGCTTCACCCAGTCCTCGGTGCTGACCGGCCACATGCGCATCCACACGGGCGAGCGCCCCTTCTGCTGCCCCGTTTGCGCCAAGAGCTTCAACAACGCCTCCAACTTCAAGAAACACCAGCGCATCCACGCCCAGCCCCTGGGCAGCGAAATCGGCTGCCCTCCCGCCCCCCTGAGCCAGCGGGACACTGGTGGGGGTGCCAAGGACCTGGCGCGAGACAGCGGTGGTGACGCCAAGGGGCTGGCACTAACATGGGTGCCCCTGGGGTCCTCTGCCAAAGGCCCCAGGCCTGACTTCCTGGCTAACGGTGTGTGCCCGGTGGCGGTGGGGCTGGCGGAAAGCCGGTGCCCCGGGGCATGGCGGTGTCTGGCAGTGGAGCGAGATGCAGAGCAGGGCTCCCCTGTCCCTGGCACGGGTGCCCGGCTGTCCCCCGGTGACTTGGGCTGCGGGGAAGCTGGCGATGGAGGAAGAGCAGCTGAGGAAGAGGAGGGTGGTAGTGCTCGCTGCTTCTTGCTGGAAAAGCTGGACCGGGCGCCCCAATTGTGCCCAAGCCCTGATGCCCACGAGCTGGGTGTGCCAGTCCATGCCCCTCCCTGGGGCCTTAGCCCTGCTGTTCCTGGACAGGGCAAGCTGGTCCATGCCACTCCCTGGCGCCCGAGCCCCAGTGCCCATTCCCCACGTGGCAGGCCGCCCGCCCCCCTGCCCGATGCCCAGCAATACATCTGCTTCGTGTGCTCCAAGCGTTTCAAGCGGGCCACGGACCTGAAGGAGCACCTGCGGGTGCACACGGGCGAGCGCCCCTTCGCCTGCGGGGTCTGCAGCAAGCGCTTCACCCAGTCCTCGGCCCTGTCCACCCACCAGCGCATCCACACGGGCGAGCGCCCCTTCCGCTGCCCCGTCTGCCCCAAGAGCTTCAACAACGCCTCCAACTTCGCCAAGCACCGGCGGGTGCACTCGGGGGAGCGCCCCCACCGCTGCGCCCTGTGCGGAAAGAGCTTCCAGGAGCGCCGGTGGGTGGTCCGGCACCTCCGGGCCGTGCACCCGCCGCTGGGGTGAGCGCGGAGTCGTTGGCATGTGGAGCAGTCGGGGAGGCCGTGGCATGGGCAGGCGGTGGGCACTGGGCTGAGAGTAAAAATGCCTCAGCCAAATCTTCTGCTAGCAGAGATCTCCCCCGCACATACGTCCTGCCGTGAGATGCTCTGGAGCGCGGTTAGGGGAAGTGTTCACCCGCCCAGTTTTCACCACATTGTTTTTCACCTTTGTGGGATGAATTTTTTTCCAACCCAAAACCTCAAAAATAACCAGAACGTCTCCCACCCGCTATAAAACATTGTGGGGCCATTTCCCCTCCACAAGGTGGAAAATAACCTGCAAAACAAATCAGTTTCCCCCCAATTCTCCAGAGATTACAAGTTTGGTTGATAAAGGTCATAGTTTTGATATAATATTTTGACTTGGTACCGCACGACATTTTGATTAAGAAACGTGCCCAATAAACGTGGCCCACAATAAATGGCTTAAAAACTGGCTAACTGATAGAGCTCAAAAGGTAACAGTTATTGGGGACGCATCATCGAGTGGGTGCGTTTCCAGCGGGGTCCCTCGGGGACCCGTTCTCGGCCCGACGCTATTTACCGGTTTTATCAACGGCCTGGGAGAAAACATAAAATCATCTCCCAGCAAGTTTGCGGGTGAACTAAAAATGTCAGGAGTACCGAAGAGGCCACGTCACTGATCCAGGTCACTGATCTGGATCGCTTGGTAAACTGGGCGCGAGCAAACAAGCTGCGTTTAAATACGGCTAAATGCCAATGTATCCAGCTAGGAACAGAGATGTCGGCCGTGCTTGCGGGCTGGGGGATCCTCTCCTGGGGAGCAGCGACTCTGACAAGGATGGGGTGGGGGGCGTGGTGGATAATCAGCAGAACGGGAGCTCACGGTGCCCATGCTGTGGCCAAAAGACCTAATGCGATCATGGGATGCAAAAACGGGGGAATCTCGAGTATCAACAGAAAATTATCTAAAGCAGATTTCTTCCTCTCACAGCCAAGCCTCTTCAATGTGATAATTCACTGCATCTTGGAATAAAAGAAATAATCTTCAGTGTTCAATATGGTCTTCACATCCTGGAACCTCGCTCTTGCAAAATCTTTGCTTTTCCACTGGGCTCGCTGGTTGTGCCGTAGGGGGTATTATGCAGCTCCTTCGAGACAACACACAAATTCAGCCTGATCTTCATTTCCATAGATATCGGAAGAACCAATACTGACCAACTGTTCAAATTTCCAGCCATGGTGGAGACCGTTCGGGTGAGCTCCTCCTCCGGACACTGCAGCACCCTGTACACGTGTTTGACTGGCACCTGTGAGTCATTTAAAGCTTGGCTGATGAGTTTTTTCACTTTTTGGGGGGTGGAAGAAAACCATAGCAGTGCACAGTTGGTGAGTATTTTTCACCGGCACGGCAAACATTTCCCACGCGTGTGGCACGTTTTTTTGTGATTTCCCCCCTCTCACACACACCTTTTTCTCCAGGAGGTTTTTGTAGATTCCAAGGCCAGAACTGACGTCTGTGATCAGCGAATCTGACCCCCCCGTAGAGCCCTAGGCCAGAGACGAGCCCCGAAAGACTCCCCAGAGCAGCTGTTAGAAAACCAGCCAATCTGGATTTAACAATTGTCAGTGATGGAGAATCCGCCATGACCCTGGGGGAATTGTTCTGAGGGTTAATTACACTCACCATTGAAAATGTACTCCTTATTTTCCGGTCGGAATTTGTCTAATGTTAGCTTCCAGCCATTGGACGCTGTTAGACCTCCCTGTGCTGGATTGAAGAGCTGGTTAGTATATATTTGTTCCCCAGGGAGGTACTGATCGCCAGGGAACAAGTCACCCCTCTTCTCTCTGTGAAGCTAACAAGATCGAGCTCCTGGAGTCTCTCCCTCTCAGGCGGGTTTTCTCACCCTTTAGCCGTTCTCCCGGCTCTGCTCTGACCCCTCTCCGATTCATCACCATCCTTCCTGAATGGTGGGACCAGAACTGGACACGGGATCCCAGCAGCAGTCGCCCACAGGGCCAGATCCAGGGGTAAAACTCTGCGCCTACGTGAGACTGTGACCCTCAGAACTGGCTCACGCGTAAAGTGAGGCCGATGGGCGAGAGCAGCTGAAATACCTTGGCGCCGCTGGGCCCCAATCCTTAATTCCGCAGCCCGGGATTGAGTTTTCTCAGTGCTCCACAAACCCAACGACGCGGCTCGGCTTCCTCGCCCTTCGGCTTGATCCCGCCTAGAAACTTGACCTCGGGAGTTTGAAAGGATCTGCCCAAGTGCCCCCGTCCTTCCCTTCCTCCAGGGCTGCGGTTTCACAGCTTTCCTCCTCCTGAGACTCGCCAGGGAAGAACGTCTCTGGGGGCGAGATTTCTGCTAGCAGAGGGACCCAGTTCAGCAGGGCGGAAGCCAGAGACATTCAGGCTTAGAAATAAGGGGCGTGTTTTTCACAGGGTGGGGGGAATTCAGCACTGGGGCAGCTCATCAGAGGAGAGGGTGGCATCTCCACCAGCAGGAGGCGCTAAATCAAGCTTGGCGCTAGCTCGACGATCAGATATGGGCTGGCTGCAGGGAGCTCGGAGTGGCAATTCTCTGGCCTGGGAGGACCTGCGTGGTCCTACATCTAGGCTGGGAGTTTCTGAAGGCACCAGCTCCAGCTCCCTTGGGGAGACGCCGAACTCAGCATCGCATTTGTCGCCCACGTCACCAGCTGTTCGTGCCACCATGAAGTCCCTCTCTGGTCCCAACAGCCACGTGCCCCTCGCCTTGTCCCGTCGCAGCGCATGGGCCTGGTACCAGCGAGGCGTCCCCTCGGCCCGTGGAAGGCGGACACCGCCGAGGGAGTTACCGGTGGCTGTGGGCGGGTGGGGGCTAAATTCCCTGGCCGTGGGCGGGATCTCTCTGCTTGTAGCAGGCGCCTGGGATAGTTTCAGCCTCACGGATCCATCCCCGGAGCCCTTCTATTAAATCCCGTTGGCAGATCACACTGTGTGGCTGTCTCTGCTCGCCAGGGAGTGGCCGGTGGGCGCGAGGGAAAGACATTGGCCGTGAGATGCGCTGGGATTCAGGGGGTGGGTTGCAGCTGCCTTTGGAGCGGTGGTTTGAGGCCGGAAGATGCTCATTGCACCTCGCTGGGCCGGCCAACACGCCAGCCAAGTGGGCCGTGGGCCCTGGCACATCCGAGGTGTCCCGAGTCTCCTACCCTCCAAGCTACCAGAGCTGGGCCCGGCCCCGCGAGCTCGCTGAGCAAGAAGAGCTGGGCTCGGGTGCAGGGCCGTGACTGCAAAGAGCTCTGCTGATGGCTAGATGTGGGGGCAGGGGAGGAACACGAGGGGGTTCACCTACACATGGTGGGGGTGTCGCCTACTGGCACCATCTGGGCATCTCTCATCTAATCAGTTCCTTGCCACTGCCGGTGCCTTGGGCACGGGTGGCAGCTTGGCCTCGCCTGTTCTCTGCTTGTTGCCTCCCGCGATGCCAACACGTGGGTGTGGCTAGGGGATGCGAGCGGATGGGGGGGAGGCCTGGCGTCCTGCAGCATCCCGCCCCTCCTCTCCCCCGAGCCTTTGGGAGTCTGGGGGCCGCAGTAGCCAGAAGCATGGCCCAGCGCAGCGCCCGGGGAACAGCGATTGCCCCGAGAGGAGCTGGATCCTCGCAGAGCCCCCCATAGCCTGAGCCCTGGGGCCCACGCTCTGCTCTCAGCTACCCCACCCTGGGGGGCCCCCCATTGGAGGCCCCCTGGCAGTGTGGGGTTGCTGACCCCTACAGTGCCAGTGGCTGATGCTCAGGGAGCAGCACCAGACCCATGTCACCCGCACTGTGCTGGGGCGGGGGCTGCCCCTCTCCTGGGGCGCTCAAGGGCCGCACTGCACTTTGGGAACCACAGGGGGCAACCAAGGCCTCGGGGCAGAGCTCAGAAAACTGGCGTGGGCACAGGCGTGTTTCTGCACTGCTCTGGGGGAAGGGACTGGCCCCACAGGGAGACAGGGAAGGGAACCCAGGAGTCCGGCCTCCCAGGCTCCTCCCCACCCCAGGCCCCACCACTAGACCGAGAGCCGGGGATAGAACCCAGGAGTCCTGGCTCCCAGCCCCCCACCCTGCCCCCTACCCAGAGCATGGGGCCCATTGGGCCAGAACTGCAGGGTCCCTTGCAGCTTCCTCCAATGCCCGTTGGGAGCCAGGATACCAGGGTAGATGGGCCCTTGCTGTGATTTCCACGTTCCCCACCCCCACCAGAGGGAGCCCCAGCTCACCCGTCTTCCCCCCAAGCTCTCCTGTCACCATCCCTGTGGCCAGCACCCCCAGCCTCCCTGCCCTGGGACCCTTAACCTGCGGCTTGGACCCCTCTCCAGAGCCTCCCAGCCAGGCTGCATCAATGGGGTCCCACGTCTCTGCGATCCCCACGGCCCGTCCTCCCTCCCCGGTGCCCGGCCGGCCCTGACGCCAACTTGCTCCAGGACGCTGCCGCAAAGCCGGTTCTCCGAGCCCCTCGGGGTCCCCGCATCGCCCGCCCCCTGGCACTGGCTGGGGCAAGTCCCACCTCACTCCTCACCCTGGTACGGGCCTTGGCAGCACAGCATGGCTGGGTCTCCGGGGGGGCTGGGATCCTTTGGGCTCATTTTGGTGGCTGGGTTTGGGGAGCGGGCCCTGACACTGAATCCGAGACACCTCGGGCCGGAGGGGATCTCACTCAACACCAGTCCCCCGTGCTGAAGCAGGGCCAAGCCAACACTTCGGTGCAGCAGGCCTACCCCCAACTACCAGGGGGCTCCAATGGGGGGGACCCCCAATGGGGTGGTTGAGAGCAGAGAACGGCCCCCAGGGCTCAGCCCGGGATGCCGCGGGAAACCAGGCCTCCCCCCCATACGCTCACAGCCCCTCCACCGCTGGCTCCTTCTCCTGCGGTGGGACAGGGCCCGTCCATCTGCTGCATTTCCCCGCTTGGCGTGAGCCAGGCACCGTGGAGCTGGATGGGGCCTCGAGGGGGCATCACCCCCCTCCTGCACCCCACTCTGAGGCAGGGCCAAGTGCACCCAGCCCATCCCGGACAGGGGCTTGCCTGACCCGTCTAAATCCCTCCGGTGACGGGGACCCCCCTGTAGCCTGTTCTGGAGCGGAGCCGCCCCCAGAGCCGGAAAGTTCCCAAGTGTCCAACCTCACACCGCCTGGCTGTGGATTCAGCCCTTTGCTGCCTGTCCGACCTTCCCCGGCCTCGTCGTACCAGGCACGGTGCCATGGTCCTGTCTGGGCTGGGGGGCCACAGCCAGCCGCAAAGCTGCCTCCTCATCCCTCTCCGGGCAGCTGGGATGTCGAGCGCGCCCCCAGTAATGGGGCTTTGGGGTGGGGGTCAGTTACCCCAGCCCGGGGGTGATAGGAAACCAGGACAGTCTGTATCCGGCAAGGGGACAGTGGCAGACCCCTAGGACTTATAGACTCACAGACTTTAAGGTCAGAAGGGACCATTATGATCGTCTAGTCTGACCTCCTGCACAGCGCAGGCCACAGAATCTCACCCACCCATTCCTGTAACAAACCCCTGACCTGTGTCTGAGTTACTGAAGTCCTCAACTCGTGGTTTAAAGACCTCAAGGTGCAGAGAACCCTCCAGCAAGTGCTCCACGCTTCAGAGGAAGGCGAAAAACCCCCAGGGCCTCTGCCAATCTGCCCTGGAGGAAAATTCCTTCCTGACCCCAAATATGGCGATTGGCTAAACCCTGAGCATGTGGGCAAGACTCACCAGCCAGACACCCAGGAACGAATTCTCTGTAGTAACTGAGATCCCACCCCATCTAACATCCCATCACAGACCATTGGGCATCTACCGCTAATAGTCGAAGATCAATTCATTGCCAAAATGAGGCTATCCCATCATATCATCCCCTCCATAAACTTATCATGCTTAGTCTTGAAGGCAGATATGTCTCTTGCCCCCACTGCTCCCCTTGGAAGGCTGTTCCAGAACTTCACTCCTCTGATGGTGAGAAACCTTCGTCTAATTTCAAGTCTAAACTTCCTGATGGCCAGTTTATATCCATTTGCAGGACCTGGGCCCAGATGTCTTGTGAATTGGGCAGGGATAGGTGGCCTCCGCTGCCAGCCTGCCCAGGCAGGGACTTGGGGGTCTCAGACCCACCCGGGGAAGGTCCTGGGCTGAGCCAGGGGACCGGGGGATCCCCACTCATCAACAGAGCTCCTGGAGGAAGATCTGAGCTGGGACACGGCCCCCCAGGAAGGAGGGCTGTGGGCCCCTGAACCTTGGGGGTGAGCCCACAAGCTGGGGGGGTCCGGAGTGGGACCAGATGGCCACCCAAGGAGGGCTGTGCACCCCAGAATCTAACAGGGGCACAGATGAATCAGAATGAATTAGACCCCACCGGAGGGGGAAGGGTGTTTTAAAGACTAGTTGTGGGTGAAATGTTCCGGGAAGACAGAGGGAAACTGAGGCAAGGTGCCTGCAGTACCACTCTGGCCACATGGGGGCATCGTGGGGGGGGCACCTGTCCACAGGGACAAATATTGTCCCATTGTTCCATTCTGCTCCCCCAGCCACCTATCTGTCTCCAGCTGGAGTCTCATCTTATACTGAGACTGTCTGCTCTTCGGGGCAAGAACTTCTCTTTGTTTGGGTTTGTACAGCGCCTAGCGCAGGGAGAATCCCAGGCCAGGGCTGGGCACCTAGAACCACCGTAATACACAATGTACAGCACCTAGTGCAGGGGGATCCCAGGCCATGGCAGGGGACCTAGAACTACCATAATACACCTAATACACAATGTACAGCACCTAGCGCAGGGGGATCCCAGGCCATGGCAGGGCACCTAGAACTACCGTAATACACAATGTACAGCACCTAGTGCAGGGGGAATCCCAGGCCAGGGCTGGGCACCTAGAACCACCGTAATACACAATGTACAGCACTTAGTGCAGGGGGATCCCAGGCCATGGCAGGGCACCTAGAACTACCGTAATACACCTAATACACAATGTACAGCACCTAGCGCAGGGGGATCCCAGGCCAGGGCTGGGCACCTAGAACTACCATAATACACAATGTACAGCCCTTAGCACAGGGGGGTACCAGGCCATGGCTGGGTGCCCAGAGCTACCGTAACACACCTAATAAATACGCATCCACGGTTTTTAATCAGTTTCATCTGTACAACACCAGGGAAGTTACATGTCAACAGCAGGGGACAGGGGTTGAGTTTGACAGACACACACGCACCCCGCCCCTGCCCCCACACCAGTCCCCTCCCCCCCTTTCCCAACCAGGACCCAGCAGCACCGGGGTCTCCGCCAGCCCGGGAGGGAGGAGGAGTGAATTTGTGCTGATGGGGGAGAGACACGGAGACATATTTTTAAGTCATTCCATTATGGGGAGGGGGGCAGCTCAGCCCCGGCTCTGCCTCTCAGGGGTTAGAAAATTATAGATCTATATATTTATATGTATTTATAGAGCCGTGTGGTTATAAAACAAAATGGGAGGGGAGGAGTCGGCGGGGCTGGGCATGGCCAATCTCTGGTAGGAGCCGCTGGAGTCTTCGCTCTGCCTGTGGCCTAAAGCGCAGGGGCCCCTGCGACCCCCCCTTTCCAGGGTGCAGCTGCCGGGGTGGGTGTTTGCCCTGCTTGGCGGCTCGCTGCCTCCGTCTGGAGAGGGGCCAGCGAGATGGGAGGAGCTGCAATGGGGCTGGGGGTGCCCTTCCCCACCTCACTCCCTACCCAGGAGACTGGGCGTCCTGGCTCCCAGTCTCCCCCACCCCACGCTCTAACCACTAGACCCCACTCCCCTGCCAGAGCCAGGGCGAGAACCCAGGAGTCAGATTGATAGAGGAGTGTGAAACACAAAGAGCTATGAGTGGGTGTTCGAGGGATACACTAGACCAGTTTCATTTGTGGACCCCTAAACATTTCGAATGGAGGTGCAGAGCCCTTTGGAAATCCCTAGCCATGGTCTGTGGATCCCAAGGGAGAAAGCCACTGAGACAGACGGATGATGGGTGCATATGGGGAGAGACAGCCAGTGTGGGGATGGAGAGGGATAGGTAAGTATGGAGATGGATGGATGGGTATGGGGAGGAAGGGATGGATGGGTATGGGTATGGAGTGAGGGATAGATAGATGGATGGGGATGGAGGGAGGGACGGGGATGGAGTGAGGGATGGATGGATGGGTATGGGGAGGGACAGATGGATGGATGGGTATGGGGAGGGATGGATGGAGTGAGGGACAGATGGATGGGGTGGATGGAGGGAGGGAAGGATGGATGGATGGGTATGGAGGTGGATGGAGGGATAAAAGGAGAAATGGATGGATGGAGGTGGATCGGGGTGGATGGAAGGAGGGATGGATGGGGTGGATGGAAGGAGGGATGGATGGGTATGGAGGTGGATGGAGGAATAGAAAGAGAGATGGATGGATGGAGGTGGATCGGGGTGGATGGAAGGAGGGATGGATGGATGGGGTTGATGGAGGGAAGGAGGGATGGATGGATGGAGGTGGATCGGGGTGGATGGAAGGAGGGATGGATGGATGGAGGGAGGGAAGGCTGGATGGGTATGGAGGTGGATGGAGGAATAGAAAGAGATGGATGGATGGAGGTGGATCGGGGTGGATGGAAGGAGGGATGGATGGATGGAGGTGGATGGGGTGGATGGAGGGAGGGAAGGAGAGAGGGATGGATGGAGTGAGGGACAGATGGATGGAGGTGGATGGAGGGAGGGAAGGAGGGACAGATGGAGGGATGGGGATGGAAGGAGATGGAGGGAGGGACGGATGGCAGGAGGTATGGGGGTGGATGGAGGGAGGAAAGGAGGGAGGGATGGATGGGGTTGGGGTGGATGGATGGGGATGGATGGAGTGAGGGACAGATGGATGGGGTGATGGAGGCATGGTTATGGGTATGGGTATGGAGGGAGGGAGGGATGGGTATGGAGGTGGATGGAGGGATGGATGGATGGAGTCAGGGATGGATGTGTATGAAGGTGGATGGAGGGAGGGAAGGATGGATGGATGGATATGGAGATGGATGGAGTGAGGGACAGATGGTGATGGAGGTGGATCAGGGTGGATGGATGGGGATGGGGTGGATGGGGATGGAGTGGATGGAGGGAGGGAAGGAGGGATAGATGGATGGATGGGTATGGGTATGGATGGAGTGAGGGACAGATGGATCGATGGGAATGGAGGTGTATGGAGGGGGATGGAGGGAGGGATGGATGGAGTGAGGGACAGATGGAGGGATGGAGATGGAGGGAGGGGATGGGGGTGGATGGATGGAAGGCAGGATGGACAGATGGAGTGAGGGAGAGATGGAGGGAAGGGGACATGAGGGAGGGAAGGGTAGCCAGCTAGCCAGAACTGGGGATATTTGCTGCAACTCCTGGTGTGTCTGGCCGTGGCTCTGAGCTTCCCACCCGCATGGGGCTGCTCCGCTTGGCTAGTTCAGGTTAGAACAGAGCCGCCCCCTGGGCCATGCACTTCCGACCAGCTGGGTTAACCCCCAGATCCAGCCACTAGGACCTGTCTGACCCTTGGAGAGTTCGTTGTGGCAGAGCCCCGCGCCCCCGCGGTCTGAGCCCCAGGGCTGGCCCCACTCGGGGGGAGGCAGCCCCACTGCACAGCCAGCTCCCCCCCCCCTGGGCCTGATTACCAGCTCCACACTGGCGCCAGGACGCCCCAGAGCCCATCCTGCTGGTCTGGGCACTGCAGAGCCGCCTGGGGGCTTTGCCAGCGAATCGTGGCACAGCTCCTCGGTCCATCTTGGGGCCTGGCCTGCGTCCACCCTGCAAAACAGGGAGTTGGGAGGGGGGTCACCAGCCAGCGGGAAAGCAGCCCCCCAGCATTAGTCTCCAGCCCCAGGGTGCACCACGTGGGTGGCCGGAGCGACGGTCCTGCAGAGAGCGCCTCCTTCAGACGGCCATGGCCCCCATCCAGCGGGATTTCAGGTCCTGGCCAGCCCTAGCTCCAGGCTGTTGCGTGGGGAGAGAGAAGCCCAGAGTGTCCCTGGCCTTTGCTCCTGTCCGTGTCGAGCCCTGGCTGGGTGCCGCTGTCCAGACGCCAGCCGGGGAAGGGCCATTTGGTGGGCACCATGCCCACCTCAGTCCGCCGGGGTCCCAGCGTGCACCGCTGGGCACAGTCAGCCGGCGAGACCCACCAAACTCCCCCCATCAATGCGGGGGGGCACTGGGAGAGGGCCGGGTCCAGGAAAGTACTGGGGGTCTCGCCCCCTCGGCAGTGCCAGGTCCAGCAGCCTCTGCCTGGCAGGGAGTCCGTGGCCCATCAGCAGGGGTGGAGGAAGCTCCCTTAAATCGGGAGGGGCTGAGATGTCCTCCAGTGGGGCAGGGCAGGGCGCTGTCACCCAAGGGGGCCACAGAGTCCTAGGTTCCTGCATGGAAACGGGGGGGCCACCACAGAATGTGGATACGCGGCACTAAGGGGTCTGCCCCGCAACCTGCCTCCTACTCCAGTGGACACGTGGAACTAAGGGGTCTGCCCCCAACCTTCCGCCCTCCTGGTGGATACGGGAAACTAAGAGGTCTGCCCCCAGCCTGCCTCCCACCCCGGTGGTTACATGGCACTAAGGGGTCTGCACCCCACCCCACTGGATACGAGGCACTAAGGGGTCTGCCCCCCAACCTGCCCCCCACCCCAGTGGATAAGTGGTACTAAGGAGTCTGCCCCCCAGCCTGCCCCCCACCCCAGTGGACACATGGCACTAAGGGGTCTGCCCCCCACCCCGGTGGTTACGTGGCACTAAGGGGTCTGCCCCCCAATCTGCCCCACACCCCGGTGGTTACGTGACACTAAGGGGTCTGCCCCCCAACCTGCCCCTCAACCTGGTGGTTACGTGGCACTAAGGGGTCTGCCCCCCAACCTGCCCCCCACCCCGGTGATTACATGGCACTAAGGGATCTGCCCCCCCAACCTACCACACCCCCCAGTGGTTCCATAGCACTAAAGGGGTCTGCCCCNGCCCCCCACCCCGGTGATTACATGGCACTAAGGGATCTGCCCCCCAAACCTACCACACCCCCCAGTGGTTCCATAGCACTAAAGAGGTCTGCCCCCAACCTGCCCCCCACCCCAGTGGATATGTGGCACTAAGGGGTCTGCCCCCAACCTGCCCCTTCCCCCGTCTCTCCCCCTCAGGGGTCCTTGTGGCCCAGGGCGGCCAGACGCTCCAGCTTGTGGAGGTGCCGGTGTTTCTTCAGGCCGTAGGTGTTGGCGAAGGCCTCGCCGCAGGTGCTGCACTTGAAGGGGTGCCCGCCCTGGTGGGTCTGCACGTGCTTGCTGAAGTACTTGGGGTCCTTGAAGAGCTTGAGGCAGGCGGAGCAGCGCAGGTCGCGGCGGGCGTTGTGGGCCCGCTGGTGCCGCAGGATGGACGAGAGGTAGAAGAAGCTCTTGCCGCACAGGTCGCAGCGGTACACCTTCTCCCCCAGGTGCACGCGCTGGTGCTCCAGCAGGTTGGAGCGGTAGCGGAAGGTCTTGCCGCAGGTCTGGCAGCGCTGGGGCCGGGCCACCACGTGGAGGCGCTGGTGCTCGGCCAGGCTGGAGGACTGGGCGAAGCGCTTGTTGCACAGGGCGCACTTGTAGGCCCGCTCGCCCGTGTGCACCACCTTGTGCTGGCGCAGGTACCAGGAGCGCAGGAAGCCGCGCCCGCAGACGGCGCAGCGGTAGGGCCGCTCCTCGGTGTGGCAGCGCTGGTGGCGCATCAGCAGGGCCGCCTCCCAGAAGCGCTTGCCGCAGACGGAGCAGCTGAAGTGGCGCTTCTGGAGGTGGGTGCGGCGGTGCAGCAGCAGGTCGTAGGCACCGGCGAAGCTGCGCCCGCACACGGCGCAGCCCAGCGTGCGCCGCACCAGGTGCACGTACTTGTGGGTCACCAGCGCCAGGAAGTGCTTGAAGCTCTGCCCGCAGATGCCGCAGGTGAAGCGCTCCCCGCTGGGGATCATGGGGTGCTCCTCGGACGGGGCCACCAGGGAGGCCAGGCCGGCTGCAGCGGCGGCACCGGCCTGCGCCTCCCCGGGGAGCCCGTTCTCCAGGCAGCCGGCGGGCCCGGGGGGCGGGGCGGCCTCGGCGCAGGCCCCCTCGGGCAGCAGCCGCTCGGGGGCTGTCTGGTGCACCAGCTTGTGCCACATGAGGTTCTCGATGAAACCAAAGCACTTGCCGCAGGCGTCGCAGGCGTATGGCTTGTCGGCCATGTGGGCCTCCTTGTGGCTCATGACGTGGAAGAGGTCGGGGAAGCGCTCGCCGCAGTCGGAGCAGCCGTAGCTCAGCCCCTCGGCGGGCAGGGCGCCGGCGGGCCCCAGGGCGCAGGGCAGCTGCAGCCGGTGGATCTGCTTGTGGCGGGTGAGGCTCTGCGGGTAGCCGAAGACCTTGCCGCACAGCTCGCACTTGTAGGGCCGCTCCCGGGTGTGCACCACGTGGTGCTTGGTGAGGTGGAAGGACTCCCGGAAGCGCTTGCCGCACACCGAGCACTGGTGCGGCTTCTCGCCTGTGTGGATCCGCTCATGCCGCTTCAGCGTCTCCCGCCGGCCGAAGCCGCGCCCGCAGATGCCGCAGCAGAAGCTCTTGCCGGCCCCCAGCAGCAGTGGGTGGGGCCCCAGCAGCGCCGCGTTGCCGAAAGCCGCCTTGGCCTCCCCCTCGGCGTGGGGGGCCTCATTGGGGAGCAGGAAGGGCCCCTGGTAGGCGGCCGGGGCCGAGTCGGTGGCCGGGGCATCCTTGGGGGGGGCGGGGGCCCCCTCGTGGAGTTGGCGATGGCGCAGCAGGCTCTGGGGCGCGGCGTAGGCCTTGCCGCAGACGTCGCACTTGTAGTTGGGGCGCGGGCCGGCATGGGAGGCCTGGTGCTTGAGCAGGTAGGCGGCGTCCCGGAACTCCTTGCCGCAGACGCCGCAGGGCACCCGCAGCAGGGCCGAGTGGGTCTTGACGTGGCGCTTGAGGCTCTCGCGCCGGTTGAAGCTCTTCTCGCAGACGGAGCAGCTGAAGGGCCGCTCGCCAGTGTGGATGATCTGGTGCTGGTGCAGGTGGCTTGGCTTCTTGAAGACTTTCCAGCACAGGGAGCAGGTGAAGGGGCCGTCCGGCTGGGCCGGGCTGGGGCTGCCTTCCCCGGCCGGCTCGGTGGCCGGGGCTGGCGGCGGCAGGTGGGCGGCGGCGGCCGGGCCGGCCTCAGGCGGCTCCTTGTGGCAGCGCCGGTGGCGGATGAGGCTGGAGATGTGGTTGTAGGTGCGGCCGCAGGTGGAGCACTCGTACGGCCGCTCGCCCGTGTGCACCAGCATGTGCTGCACCAGGTGGGATGACTGCTTGAAGGATTTCTGGCACACGCCGCAGGGGAAGCGCCGGTCAATGAAGTACTTCAGCCGCCGGAAATAGTTTTTGTCGTCTTTGCCGGCCGGGTTGTCGGTCGGGGCCGCCGGGGTCGGGGCCGCGCCCACACCCCGCTTGAGGCTCCCGAAGAGGTGCTGGTGCCCCGAGAGGTCCACGATGCCCCACTGGGGGGCGCCGAAAGCCCCCGCCCCGTCGAAGAGCGGAGGGGCGGCGGGCACGGCGGCGGCACTGTACTGCTGCGGGGGGCCGGTGCCGGGCTCGGCTTTCTTGGGCTGGGCGGTGCCGGAGGCGGAGGGGGCGGGGCCCTCAGCTTTGAAGTCCTTGGGCTTGGCGGGGGCGGGGCGGTCGAAGTGGGGGGCGCCGGCGGGCGGCGGGGGATACTCGTAGGGGGGCTGGGGGCAGGGCAGCGAGGCCACGGCCTTGGCGTGCTCCTGGTTGTAGGCCTCCATGGGCTCAAAGCGCTGGTGGTTCAGGAACTCCAGGAAGTCGAAGGGGTAGCTCTGGAAATGGACGCCCTCGTCGCTCGCATTCGCTTCCATCTCCTCCAGGGAGGGATGCTGCCGGGAGGGGGCAGGGAGGGAAGCGGGGCGGGGGGGTTAGAGCAGGGTCAGGCCGCCCGCCCCACCTGAGGACCTCCCCTCCCCCCCCCCCCACGCCCCGTGCACTCCGAATGCATGAGATCAATTCACACCAGCCACTAGGGTGGGGGCGGGGACTGGCTACACGGGGACCCCTCGTCCTGCATTGGGACGCAGCCCCAGGGGGTGGGGTGCGGGGACTGGTTACACGGGGACCCCTCGCCCGGCGCTGGGACAGAACCCCTCGGAGGGGGGGCGGGGACTGGCTACACGGGGACCCCTCGCCCACTGCAGTGAGGGCCCAGCACTTTATCACTGTTATTTATCAGCGGGGCGGAGCATTGGGGGGATACAAATCCACGGCCAGGAAGAGGGGTGTATAGAGGTAGGGGTTCATGGGGGATAGACTGGGGGGGGATGTGGTCCGTGTACGGGCTGGGGGGGGCTCACTTATCTTTCTCACAAGTGGGGGAGATTTATGAGGGACTGAGGTGGGGCAAAGGGTAACAAGCCTGACTGAAGGAGTCGGGGGGTACTGGGGTGGGGAGGGGCTGAGGGGGAAGGAGGTGTGTGCGGGGGGCTGTATGGGGTGCAGGGATAGGAGCTGTACCAGTATCTATGGGTGATCACTCACCTCCGGGGAGGGGCTGTGGGGGTGTACAGGGCATACACAGGGGTGGCTGTGGGGGAGGGGCTGTGGGGGTGTACGGGGCACACATGGGGGTGTCTGTGGGGGGAGGGGCTGGGGAAGGGGCGGGGTCTATGGGGAGGGACTGGGGGTGCCTATGGGGGAGGGACGGGGGGTCTATGGGGGAGGGGCTGAGGGGGGCGGGGCTATGGGGCTGGGGGAGGGGCTGAGGGTGCCTGTGGGGGAGGGGCTATGGGAGAGGGACGATCTCTGGATCACACACACGGGGGGGGCTCGGGGGGGTCACTCACCTCTCGGGGGCCCCGGCTCCGGGCGGGGGGCGGGGGGGACTCCGGGGGGGCTGGGCTCGGGGCTGGGGGGCTGCGGGCCGGGGGGGGGGGCCGCTGCTGGATCCCAGCTCGGACAGGCCCGGCCGGAAGCGCCGCCCCCACCGGAGACGGAACCGGCCCCCCCGGCCCGGCCCCACCTCACTGGGGCCGCCCCACTTCCGCCGCCGCCGGGTCCTAGCGGGGGCCGCGCTCTGCGCTTCACCCCCGTCAGCGGGGAGAGAACCCAGGCGTCCGAGCCCCCTCCGCCACCCCCGTCAGCGGGGAGAGAACCCAGGCGTCCGAGCCCCCTCCGCCCCCCCCGTCAGCGGGGAGAGAACCCAGGCGTCCGAGCCCCCTCCCCCGCGTTAGCAGGGAGAGAACCCAGGCGTCCGGGCTCCCCGCACCCCACTACTCCCCACCCCAGATCCAGGGAGAGAACCCAGGAGTCTTGGCTCCCAGCCCCCACCCCCCCCCGCTCTAACCACTAGACCCCGGGAGAGAACCGATTTCCCTCCTTCCACCCCCACAAAACCCCAGGCTCCCCCAGTCTCTCCTCCTCCAGCCTGGGGTTCTGTGGGTGTCCCCCCCCCCATGGCTGGGGCTTTGGGGGCACCACCTTCTCCCATAACAGGCTCCCTGGGGGGGTTGGGGCTGGGATATTGGGCTAGTTGAGGTCACTGGTCCAGCCTGTCTGTTGTTCTGCGGCTAGAACCACTTCCCCCCCCCCCCATTTTTTAATCGAAAAGCCCTTTTTTGACAGCAAAAGTTTTCCAGACAAACGTGTTGCTTTTTTTGCCATTTTTTGTTGATTGGTGGGGGAGGGGGGAATTGAATTTTTAAAAATCAGATTTGATCTGAGTTTTTTTAATGGATCGTTTGATTTATTGTGCGTGTGTTTCAGAAATAAAGACTTTACATTGAGAGGGAGATTTTGCACTTTTTAAAGTAATTAAAAAAACACCTATCAAAATGCATTTAGAAACCATACACAAAATGCAAACCCAGCCCAGATCCAACAGAAGTGCGGGCTTGGCAGAATTCAGATTTTAATTTGTTCAACGGGCAATATCATTTATTTTTAAGGTTTCAGAATGGTAGCCATGTTAGTCTGTATCAGCAAAAAGAACCAGCCAATGAAGTGGGTTTTAGCCCACGAAAGCTTATGCCCAAATAAATTGGTTAGTCTCTAAGGTGCCACAAGTACTCATTCTATTTATTTTTAAGCATTTTTATTTATTTCAATTTTCACGGTGGTGGGGAATGATGGGGGAAGGTCTCTGGCACAGGGAGGGCCAAACAATAATTATTTAACGGCAGTAGCCGCTGAGATGCAAAAAAGTTAAAGTGTTATAACCATTAAAACGCAAATTGTCAACATCACATGTCCAAATATACAAAGCAAAGAGCCTTAAGCCAAACTCTAAAAAATTTTCAAGCAGCATTTTTCCTACTTTGCTTGGCTGCAAATTTAGATTTATTATCGATGGAAGTATTTTTTCTGTGTGTGCGCAGTGAAATTGACATTTACTGACATTGATTTATAAAAAACCTAAACCTTCCAAGCCTACATAAGAGTATGAGAAGAACTTTTAAATACCTAGCTATCCATCCCCATCTACCCCCTCTAGCTAGCTAGCTTTTTAGATGACAAATCTGAGGAACTGTCCCAGATTGATGTATCATTAGAGGTGGTTCTGGAATAAATTGATAAATTAAACAGCAATAAGTCACCTGACCCAGCTGGTATTCACCCAAGAGTTCTAAAGGAACGCAAATAGGAAATTGCAGACCCACTAACTGAGGTACGTAACCTGTCACTTAAATCAGCATCTGTACCAGATGACTGGAGGATAGCTAATTTGACACCGAAAAGGCTCCAGAGGTGATCTTGGCAAACACAGGCTGGTAAGCCTAACTTCAGTGCCAGGCAAATTAGCTGAAACTACAATAAAGAACAAAATGGCAAATGAAATTTAATGTGGATAAACGTAAAGTAATGCACATTGGAAAAAATAACCCCAATTATACATACAATATGATGGGGGCTAATTTAGCTACAACAAGTCAGGAAAAAGATCTTGGAGTCATCGTGGATAGTTCTCTGAAGATGTCCGCGCAGTGGGCAGAGGCGGTCAAAAAAGCAAGCAGGATGTTAGCAATCATTAAAAAGGGGATAGAGAATAAGACTGAGAATATATTATTGCCCTTATATAAATCGATGGTACGCCCACATCTCGAATACTGCAGATGTGTACAGATGTGGTCTCCTCATCTCAAAAAAGATATACTGGCACTAGAAAAGGTTCAGAAAAGGGCAACTAAAATGATTAGGGGTTTGGAACGGGTCCCATATGAGGAGAGATTAAAGAGGCTCGGACTTTTCAGCTTGGAAAAGAGGAGACTAAGGGGGGATATGATAGAGGTATATAAAATCATGAGTGATGTGGAGAAAGTGGATAAGGAAAAGTTATTTACTTATTCCAATAATACAAGAACTAGGGGTCACCAAATTAAATTAATGGGCAGCAGGTTTAAAACAAATACATGGAAGTTCTTCTTCACGCAGCACACAGTCAACTTGTGGAACTCCTTACCTGAGGAGGTTGTGAAGGCTAGGACTATAACAGCGTTTAAAAGAGAACTGGATAAATTCATGCTGGTTAAGTCCATCAATGGCTATTAGCCAGGATGGGTAAGGAATGGTGTCCCTAGCCTCTGTTTGTCAGAGTGTGGAGATGGATGGCAGGAGAGAGATCGCTTGATCATTGCCTGTTGGTCCACTCCCTCTGGGGCACCTGGCATTGGCCACTGTCAGTAGACAGGATACTGGGCTAGATGGACCTTTGGTCTGACCCGGTACAGCCATTCTTATGTTCTTATGTAACAGAATTGTGAAGACACATAGATGAACATGATTTGTTGGGGAACAGTAAACACAGATTTTGTAAAGGGAAATCACGCCTCGCCAATCTACTAGAATTCTTTGAGGGGGTCAACAAGCATGTGGACAAGGGGGATCCAGTGGATATAGTGTAGTTCGACTTTCAGAAAGCTTTTAACAAGGTCCCTCACCAAAGACTCTTCAGCAAACTAAGCAGTCATGGGATAAGAGGGAAGGTCCTCTCATGGATTACTAACTGGTTAAAAGGCAGAAAACAAAGGGTAGGTATAAATCAGGGGTCCCCAGTGCGGTGCCTGTGGGTGCCATGGCGTCTAAATGCGCCCGCGTACTGGCCGACGGATGAGCATCCGCCGAAATGCTGCCGAGAAGCAGCGTCATTCAGAGGCGTCACCGCTGAAATGCCACCGATTTTCGGCGGCATTTTGGCAGCGACGCCTCTGGGTGACGCTGCTTGTCGGCGGCATTTCAGCGGCGCCGCCTATTGACGTTGCCACTTGTCGGCGACATTTCGGCGGATGCTCGTCCGCCGCCACGGTCCTCCGTGGCTCGTCATCTGGCGCCCGCCAGACGAAAAAGGTTGGGGACCACTGGTATAAATGGTCAGTTTTCAGAGTGGAGAGAGGTAAATAGTGATGTCCCCCAGGGGTCTGTACTGGGCCCAGTCCTATTCAGCATATTCATAAATGATCTGGTAAATAGTGACGTGGCAAAATTTGCAGCTGATACAAAACTACTCATGACAAGTAAGCCCAAAGCAGACTGCGAAGAGCTACAAAGGGATCTCACCAAACTGGGTGAACTGGGCCACAAAATGGCCGATGACATTAAATGTTGATCAATGCAAAGTAACGCAGATTGGAAAACATCATCCCAACGCTACAGACAAAACGATGAGGTCTAAATTAGCTGTTACCACCCTTGAAAGAGATCTTGGAGTCATTGTCGATAGTTCCCTGAAAACATCCACTCAGTGTGCAGCGGCAGTCAAAAAAGCTAAGCGAGTGTTAGGAACCATTAAGAAAGGGATAGATAAGAAGACAGAAAATATCCTAATGCCACTGTATAAATCCACGGTATGCCCCCACCTTGAATACTGCGGGCAATGCTGGTCACCCCAGCTCACAAAAGGTACATTAGAATTGGAAAAGCTGCAGAGAAGGGCAACACAAATGATCAGGGGGCTGGGAAAGCTTTTGTCTGAGGAGAGATGAATAAAACTGGGCCTTTTCAGCTTGGAAAAGAGACGACTAAGGGGGGATATGATGGAGGGCTATCAAATCATGACTGGTGTGGAGAAAGTGAATAAGGAAGTGTTATTTACTCCTTCGCATAACACAGGAACCAGGGGTCACCCTCTAAAAGGAATAAGCAGCAGGTTTAAAACAAGTAACAGGAAGTATTTCTTTACCCAACACCCCGTCAATCTGTGGAACTCATTTCCAAGGGATGTTGGGAGGCCAAAAGTATAACTGGGGTCCAAAAAGAACAAGGTAAGTTCCTGGAGGACAGGTCTATAAGTGACTATTAGCCAAGCTGGTTAGGGACACAACTCCATTCTCTGGGTGTCCCTAAACCTCTAACTGCCAGATGCTGGGACTGAACAATGGGGGAAGGATCACTTGTGAATTGTCCTGTTCTTTTCATTCCCTCTGAAGCTCCTGCTCCAGCCACTGTCAGACGACAGGATATTGGGCTAGATGGACCATTGGTGTGACCCAGTGCGGCTGTTCTTATGTTCTTATCTATCCAGCTATGCATCCCCATACATCCCCCTATCTAATCTATCTATCCCCATCCACCCCCTCTATCTATCTATCTATCTATCTATCTATCTATCTATATCCACCCCCTCTATCTATCTATCTATGTACATCCACCCCTCTATCTAATCCACCCATCTATCTATCCCCATCCACCCCATCTATCATCTATCTACATCCCCCTCCTCTATCTATCTAATCTCTCTGTCCCCATCGAGGGTGACCATTTTATAGGGACAGTCCCAATTTTGGGGTTTTTCTTATATAGGCTCCTATTACCCCCCCACCCCGTCTCTATTTTTCACACTTGCTGTCTGGTCATCCTATCCCCATCAACCCCATCTATCTATCCCCATCCACTTCATCCACCCCATCCATCTAATCTATCTATCTAACATAGCCCCCAAAAATTATTTTAAACTTTTCTTATGTCAAAAAGACTCTCCTCCCAGATTTAACAGAAAAGACTCCATTACCAGAGCTTGAAGAAAATTAAATGTTTAAAAAAAAATTGGTAAAAATGTACAAGGAGGTTTTGTTGCTTTGGTTTTCGAGCTGGACCTATTCACACACATACACCCCTCCATTTTCTACTGATTTTCTTTTGAAAAGCAAACATACATCTGTATTTTTTTAAAAATGAGATCTTCCTTTAGAAAATGATTTTTTAAAAGTTGGACAAATTCAAATGCCATCCAAGGAGTTAAGTGCCATGTGCCCAAACTGAGCAACCCAAAGCGGAGAATGAAAGAAAAAAAAACAGTAGAAACTTTGAAGAGATTTCTTTCAAATCAAAACTCTTGTGGTTGCCAAAAATGTAAATTTTGCAAATTGGAAAATTAGCTATTAAAAAATTTTGGACCGATTTTTTGGGGCTACCATGTGACAAAACTGACCAATCCAACATGGCAATGAGGAAACAATAAAAACCAATCAACAAAAAACCTTGAGTTGATTTTTTTTAAATAAAAAATTTTGGAGGTGCAAAAAATTGTAATTTTTCAAAATGGGGTTTTCTAAAACAAATGATTTTATTAGAAATGTGGAACATATGCCACAGAGACATTAAACTGACCAACTTCAAACTGCCAAGAGAAAAAAATATAACAACCAAGAACTCATTTTTTTTAAATTGTTTCTTTACCAAAAATTGTAATTTTGGAAAATAAAAATTTGATGTTTATTTTACTTTTTTTAGAAATGATCTTTACATTTGGGACCACACTGGCCGATCTGAACTGGCAATAAGAACGAATAAATAAATAAATAACCACACCTTGAAGAGAGGGTTTTTTTTTTTGGTCAACAATTTTTCCATTTGCAAAAATTGTAATTTTTACACAGAAAAGAATTTATCTGGACATTTTGGAGACTCAACAGAGCAACATAAAGTGGCAACGAACTGGAGATCATAATAATTATTGTATAGCACCAGTAGATTGCAAAGCGCTTCACAAAAGAGAGACTTTGGCAGAGGGAGAAACTGAGGCGCAACAGGTTTGCTGCAGCCCTGTGCAGTGCTCTACCCACTAGGTAAGATTGCTCTGAAGAGAGTCCACTGTAAGACGTGAAGCTGAAGGGGTCAGCATGGGGGTTGTGGGTTGGATCTTAGATCTTTATTTCTCTTTTCCTTTATGTGTAATAATTCTAATATTTCTGGGTTCTGACCTACCAGCTTCTACTACCTTGTCGTTAAAAAAGGGAACAAAATCTAAATTTTTAAATTAAAAATATTCAATTTAAAATATATTTGTAATTTTATTTCATTCACTTTAAAATGATTAATATTTTAAATCATATTATCCTATTTTACTTTTAAAATGTGAACGTTTTCAATGTTCAATTTTTTATTTTCACTTTTATGTTACATTTAAAATGGTTACAATTTTAAATTGTATTTTATTTTTAATTTTTTAATTTTAATGTAAAAGTTACAATTTTACATCTTATTTGATTTCCATTTTTCATTTTCATTTTCTTTTAAAATTATTAAAATTTTAAATCTGATTTTATTTTAACATTCATGGTTTTGTTTTATTCTATGTTAATTTACTCTACAGTTATTAAAAGGTTAAACGTTCAATCATATTTCATTGTAATGTTTCGTTGTGGCTAGTTTAATTTAATTTAAAAATATTAACATTTTAAATCTTACTTAATTTTTAGTTTAATTTTACTGTCCTGTACATATAAAATATTTTATTTTTGATGTAACCATTGTTTTAAAAGGGATTTTCTTTTGTTAGAACCTCAATTCTATCTTAAAGAAGTATTTTTTGGTCTGGGAATCTCCTTAATTAATTAATTAAATGGTTTATGCCCATAAATCCAACTTCACAAAGTTTTTTGGCTGGGAATTCCCTTGCTTCTTGTGTCTCTCCCTGGGATGTACCATGTGTAATGAGTTGGGGTGGGGGGTCTCAGCCTTGCCGTGGTGTGGCTCCTTGCCATGGGATCTACCATGTGCGGTGAGTTGGGTGAGATCTCAGCCCTGCCCTGGGGCGTGGGTCTCTTCCAGTCATTCCTGGGGGCTGTCAGTGTCCCCCGATTGCACAATGGGGCTAACTGGGGATTGGTTTCAGGGTCAGCTTCATGTTCCCCGGAGCTTGATCCCTCGGTGCATTTCCAGAAGCGGGGCCACAGCTGGACGAGTCGCCCCCCCATCCCCAACCACACAGCGCCCCTCCCCTTTCCACATATCCCCCTCCCCCAAAATGAACCATCATTCTCCTGCCTTCTCTTATTACCCCTCCCCACCCCTCTGATCAGACCCATCTCCCCTGGATCAGACCCACAGGCCCATCTACCCTAGTATCCTGCCCCCTCTCTGCACCCCGGATCAGACCCACGGGCCCATCTACCCTGGTATCCTGTCCCCCAGATCAAACCCACAGACCCATCTACTCTGGTATCCGGCCCACCCCCCCAAATGGGCACCCCCTGCTCCCTCCGCCCCCCAAAGGAGTTTGCAGACGGCCATACAGAGCCAACATCTTTATTGAGTCCGCTGGGTGAGCGCCTGGGACAGCATCTTAGTATGACAATGTGCGCCCCCCCAGACACAGTCATTCCCTTCATGTGCCCCCGCCCCCCCAGACACAGTTGTTCCCTCCTCCCCACATCCCCGGAGGGATAGTGCCTGGTGGGGGGGGTGGCTCCTTGCCCCGCCCACTGAATCCCCAGGGGTCATGGCATCACACAGGACAGTCAGTAGGGGCAGCAGCCCTGACCCCCAGCCTCACTCCATCCCCCTGGGACCTGGCACGATCCAGGGGTCCCTGCCCCCTTCTCCCTGGGATCCCAGTGCAGCTGGGGTGGGGCTGAACCTCAGCCTTGCTCCATCCCCAGTGACCCCATCTCCCAGGGACCCCCAACTTCATTCCATCCCCAATGCCCCCCATCCCCAGGGAGCCCAGTGCAGTTGAGGGGGCTTCACCCCCAGCCTCGCTCCATCCCCCCGGGCCGCCGGTGCTCTCAGGGGGGCCCCACCTCCTGGCTGCCCTCCCCTGCCCACCCGGGCCGGCCCTCGCCCCCGTCGGCCCAGGCGCCCGGCCCGGCACCCTGGTAGCAGGCCTCGCGGGCGTGTTTGCGCTTGGCGTGCCGCCGGAGGGTGTTGCGCTCGGTGAAGCGCAGACGGCAGAGTGGGCACTGGTAGGGCTTCTCGCCCGTGTGCACCCGCTGGTGCCGCAGCAGCTCGCCCGACTCCCGGAAGCCCTTCTGGCAGACGGCGCAGCGGAAGGGGCGCTCGCCGGTGTGGATGTGCCGGTGCCGCTGGAGGTGGGAGGCCCGCTTGAAGGCCTTGCCGCAGGCCCGGCACAGGTGGGGCTTGTGCTCCGAGTGGCTGATGCGGTGCCGCTCCAGGTCCGAGAGGTACAGGAAGGCCCGCCGGCACACGGGACAGCAGTGCGCCCGCCGGGGGACCGGGGCCGGCCCCGCCTCCAAGTCCCGCCGGGACACCGTGTAGGGCACACCCTGGGCGTCGATCAGCAGCAGGTTGTCCTCCGGTTGGCCCTCATGGGGCGATGGTGGGACGCCCGCTCCTGCTGCCTCCGGGGGGAGGAGCCAGCCGGGGCCGGCCAGCCGGCTGTGATAGGGGCCCCGTGGCTTCGGGGGCGGGGCTCGTGGGGGGTCCCCAGCCCGGGGCCACCCTGTCAGGGCCGAGTGCAGCTTGGGACCCCACGTCGCCCTCGGGCCTGGCTTGGGGGGTTCCGGCTGGGCCCGCGACACCCCCGGGCACTCCGGCCGCCTGCCCCGGGCTGCAGCCTCGCCCCATTTGGGCGTGGGCTGGGCGTAGCGGGCACTGGCTGGCCAGATCCCCGTCACCTCCAGGTCCTGCCAGGCGTGGCTGCCAGGGTGGCCCTCGCCTCCCTCTGCCGTCTTCGAGGGCGGGCTGCCCCGCTGCGCGCTGTCCCACTCCCTCCGCTGGGCTGGCTCCATCCGGCGGCTGTGTCGGCACTCCGTTCGCCTACCTGGCCATCGCTGCGGGGCAAGGGGACAGGTTGAGAGCCGGAGACGCCCCAGCGGGTCCCATCTACCCTGGAGCCAGGGCGGGATCGTTCCGTCATCTACTCCCCGCCCCCGACACTGTCAGTGATGGAGAATCCACCAGTGGTTAATTACTCCCACCGTTAAAAAGGGACGCCTCGTTTCCAGTCGGAATTTGTCTAGCATTAGCTTCCAGCCATTGGACGGTGTTAGACCTTCCTCTGCTAGACTGAAGAGCCAGTTAGTAAATATTTGTTCCCCAGGGAGGTACTGATAGCTGGAGAGGAGGAGCGTGGCAGGGGAGAGCGCCGAGCCCAGCCGCGGCCCCGCTCTTCCCGGCCGGCCTGAGCGCCAGGGGAGGGCAGCGAGCCCACCGCGGCTCCGCTCTCCCCGGCGTCCGGAGTGCCGGGAGGAGGGCGGAGAGCCTGGGCGGGGCCCCGCTCTCCCCGGGTGAGCACCGCCCCCCTCCAGGTGCCGCCCCAAGCACATGCTTGGAGGGCTGGTGCTTGGAGCCAGCCCTGGCTGCAGGGCCAGATCCAGGGGTAAAATAACCTTTCTGCGCCTACTCGAGATTCCCGTTTCCCATGATTGTATTAGGTCTTTTGGCCACAGCATGGCACCGGGCTCCTGTTCTGCTGATTATCCACCACGCCCCCCCACAAATCTTTGTCAGAGTCGCTGCTCCCCAGGAGAGAGTCCCCCAGCCCGCACGCACGGCCGACATCTCTGTTCCTAGCTGGATACATTGGCATTTAGCCGTATTAAAACTAGGGCTGTCAAACGATTAAAAACATTATTTGCAGTTTTAATCGCACTGTTAAACAATAATAGAATACCAATTGAAATGTGTTATAAATATTTGTCAGTGTTTTTCTACTTTTTCAAATATGCTGATTTCAATTACAACACAGAATACAAAGTGTACAGTGCTCACTTTATATTATTATATTTTATTACAAATATTTGCACTGTAAAAGAGATAAAAGAAATAGTATTTTTCAGTTCAGCTCCTACAAGTACTGTAGTGCAATCTCTTCATCGGAAAAGTGCAACTTACAAATGTAGATTTTGTTGTTGTTACATAACTGCACTCAAAAACAGAACAATGTAAAACTTTTGCGCCTACAAGTCCACTCAGTCCTACTTCTTGTTCAGTCAATTGCTCAGACAAACAAGTTTCTTTACATTTGCAGGAGATAATGCTGCCTGCTTACATTGCACCAGAAAGTGAGAACAGGCGTTCGCGTGGCACTGTTGTAGCCGGCGTCGCAAGATATTTACGTACCAAATGCGCTAAAGATTCATATGTCCCTTCATGCTTCAACCACCATTCCAGAGAACATACGGCCATGCTGATGACAGGTTCTGCTCGAGAACGAGCCAAAGCAGAGTGGCCCGACGCATGTTCATTTTCACCATCCGAGTCAGATGCCACCAGCAGAAGGTTGATTTTCTTTGTTGGTGCTTCGGGTTCTGTAGTTTCCACATCGGAGTGTTGCTCTTTTAAGCCTTCTGAAAGCATGCTCCACCTTGTTCCTCTCAGATTTTGGACGGCACTTCAGATTCTTAAACCTTGGGTTAAGTGCTGTAGCTATCTTTTGAAATCTCACATTGGTACCTTCTTTGCGTTTTGTCAAATCTGCAATGAAAGTGTCCTTAAAACGGACAGCATGTGCTGGGTCGTCATCCGAGACTGCTATCACATGAAATATATGGCAGAATGCACGTAAAACAGAGCAGGGGACATAGAATTTTCCCCCAAGGAGTGCAGCCACAAATTTAATTAATACATTATTTTTTAACAGCATCATCAGCATGGAAGCATGTCCTCTGGAATGGTGGCTGAAGCATGAACGGGCATATGAATGTTTACCATATCTGGCGCATAAATATCTTGTACCGCCGGCTACAAAAGTGCCATGCGAACGCCTGTTGTGACTTTCAGGTGACATTGTAAATAAGAAGCGGGCAGCATTATCTCCCGTAAATGTAAACAAACTTGTTTGTCTGAGCGATTGGCTGAACAAGAAGTAGGACTGAGTGGACTTGTAGGCTCTAAAGTTTTACAGCATTTTGGTTCTGTGTGCAGTTACATAACAAAAAAAATCTACATTTGTAAATTGCACTTTCTGGTGAGAAGATTGCCCTACAGGACTTGTCTGAGGCGAACCGAAAAATACTATTTCTTTTATCGTTTTTACAGTGCAAATATATGTAATTAAAAATTAAAATATGAAGCGAGCATTGTGCACTTTGTATTCGGTGTTGAAATGGATGTTTGAAAACGTAGAAAAACATCCAAAAATATTCATAATAAATTTCAATTGATATTCTATTGTTTAACAGTGCAATTAAAACTGCGATTGATCACGATTAATTTTTTGAGTTAATCGCGTGAGTTAACTGCGATGAATTGCCAGCCCTAATTAAAACGCATCGTTTGCTTGCGCCCAGTTTTCCAAGAGACAAGATTGCTCTGAGTCAGTGACATGGCCTCTGCATTATTCCCCAAGCCCCCAGTCTTTGTGTCATCTGCAAACCTGAGCGGTGATTTTATATTTTCTGCCAGGCAATTGATAAAAACATTAAATCACGTAGGGCCAAGAACCGTAGGGACCCCACTAGAAACACGTGATGATTCCCTGCTAAGAGTTACATTTTGAGCCCTCTCAGTTGGCCAGGGTTTTTTTAAGCCATTTATTGTGGGCCACGTTCATTTGGTATCGTTCTAGTTTCTTAATCAAAATGTCGTGCGGTACCAAGTCAAATAACTTGCAGAAGTCTAAGGCTATTAAATTGGCATTATTATCTTTAGCAACCACTAGACGACACTCCCCTTGCAAAGCTGGAGAGAGAACCCAGGAGTCCTGGCTCCCAGCCCCCCTGCTGTAACCAGCAGATCCCACTCCCCTCCCAGAGCAGGGGATAGAACCCAGGAGTCCTGAGTCCCACTCCCAACAGCTTCCTGCTCCTGTCCCCCAATCCACCTTCCTTCTCATCCCTCCTTTCTCCCTCTGGCCCCCCACCAATTCCCCCTTCTCCCCTCTCCATAACAGTGCCCCCCACACCTGCCCTCCCCAGCTCTCTCCATTCCCTGCACTGCTCCCTCTGGGCACCTGTCCCTCCAGGGCACAGATACCCCCCCGTCCCTAGCCAGTGTCCATGCCTGCACCTAGGAAGGTGATCAGGAATGTGCAGCGCCTTGCACCTCCTGACATGCTGTGCCGCCCTGATAGGGGCCAGGAGGGGCGCCTCTCCCGTGGCAGCAGGGCTGGATGCAGGCAGCTTCTGAGACAGCTGTATCAGGCGGAGGGAGAGCGGTGGGTGTAGGGCATCAGAGCCAGGGCCCTGCCCGCCTGCCAGATAGGGAGGGGGCGGAGATGGAATGGGCATGGGTGTGTCTGTCTGTGTGTCCTGTGTGTCCTCTATCTATGTGTCCCTGTGTCTGTCTGTGCAACCCTGTGTCTGTCTCGGTGTGTCCTGTGTCTGTCTGTGTGTGCATCCCTGTGTCTATCTGCCTGCCTATGTCTGTCTGTGTGTCCTCTGTCTGTGCATCCCTGTGTCTGTCTGTGCATCCCTGTGTCTGTCTGTTTGTGCATACCTGTGTGTGTCCTGTGTCTCTGTCTGTGTGTCCCTCTGTCTGTGCGTCCTTGTGTCTATCTTTCTGTGTGTCCTGTGTCCGTCTGTACGTCCCTGTGTCCGTCTGCATGTCCCTGTGACTGTGCATCCCAGTGTGTGTCTGTCTGTGTGTCCTGTATCTGTTTGTGCATCCTGGTATCTGTCTGTCTGTACCTCCCGGTGTCTGTCTGTATGTCCCTGTGTCTGTCTGTGCATCCCACTGTGTGTCTGTCTGTGTGTCTCGTATCTGTCAGTGCATCCCAGTGTCTGTCTGTGTGTCCTGTGTCTGTCTGTGCATCCTGGTATCTGTCTGTCTCTGCATCCCGGTGTCTGTCTGTGTGTCCTGTGTCTGTCTGTGCATCCTGGTATCTGTCTGTCTCTGCATCCCGGTGTCTGTCTGTGTATCCTGTGTCTGTCTGTGTGTCCTGTGTCTGTTTGTCTGTGTGTCCCTATGTCCATCTGTCTGTGCATCCCGGTTTCTTCCTGTCTGTCTATGTGTCCTGTGTCTATCTGTGTATCCCTGTCATGTCGGTCTGACTGTGTGTCTTGTGTCTGTCTGTGCGTCCCTGTGTCCATCTGCGTGTGTGTCCCTGTGTCTGTCGGTGTCCCGGTGTCTCTTCTCTCCCCACACTCCCGTCCTCACGCACAGCCCAGACCCCCGTCCCCAGGCTGCCCCAGACCCCTCCCCTGACATTCGCCTCCCCCCGGGCAGGCCGCTGCGGTGCCGGGCGGCGGAGTCGGGGCGGCCGGAGCCCGCCAGCCCGTGCGGCTCCCCATGCCGGAGCCGGCTGCTGCCCGGGGCGCGGGCGAGTCGGTACCTGCTTCTCGTTCTCATCCCCGCAGCTGGGCGCAAGGGGCGGGCGCGCTGCGCTCTGCGTCCGGCAGGAACCCGCGGCCAGGCCCGCTCCCAGCAGCCGGAGCCGGGCCGGGGCACCGGGACCCAGCAGAGCCCCCGGCCGAGAGCAGGAACCCAGCCCCGGCTCCGGAGTCTGCTGGGTCCCAGTGCCCGGCCGGACCATGGCACCAAGGGTCCCCCCTCCCCGGGCACAGAGTCACCGAGATCCGGGCCCGTCGGGCCGGGCGCTGCCCAGACACAGAGTCACCGAGATCGGGGCCCCGTCGGGCCGGGCGATGCCCAGACACAGAGTCGCTGAGATCGGGGCCCCGTCGGGCCGGGCGCTGCCCGGGCACAGAGTCACTGAGATCGGGGCCCCGTCGGGCCGGGCGCTGCCCAGACACAGAGTTGCCGAGATCGGGGCCCCGGCGGGCCGGGCGCTGCCCAGACACAGAGTCACTGAGATCGAGGCCCCGGCGGGCCAGGCGCTGCCCACACACAGAGTCACCGAGATCGGGGTCCCGTCACGCCGGACTAGGGTGACCAGATGTCCCGATTTTATAGGGACAGTCCCGATTTTTGGGTCTTTTTCTTATATAGGCTTCTATTACCCCCCCCACCCCGATTTTTCACTGTTGCTGTCTGATAACCCTACGCTGGGCGCTGAAGGGGGCTGCAGGTTGGGCGTGAGGGGCACCAGTAGAGTGTGGGGATGTGAGGAGCGCCAGGCTGGGAGAGCAGGCATGAATTTTGGCTGCGCCAGGGGCAGGACGGTTTGGATTCCCCTTAACACAGAACCCAAACCCTTGTCTGTTTTTCCCAGCCTCCTCTCAGCTTTAACCCCAGCGTCCGGAACTGTGGCCCCACCCCGCCCCCTGGGGCCCTGCCCCTGCCCATTTTCCCCAAGCCCCCACCTTCACGCCACCCCTTGTCCTGAGGCTCTGCCCTCACACTGCCTCTTGTCCCCACCCTCGCACCACCGCTTCCCCCAAGACCTCACCCCCATTCGTTCCTCTCTAGCCCCTCTTTCCCCCTCAGTAGTTCGCCCTCATGGCCAGTAAAAAGTGATGGGGCCTTGGTCCCCTGCGCTCCCCTGTTCTGGCACCCCTAGCTGGGCATCCCTGTAAGTTCTTCCCTACCCCTGATCCTGTCCAAATTCTTCTTTCTTGGGCATGGGGGAGCAGCCCGGTACCCACAAGGGCTCAGCCAGGCTGAGGGGGGATATAATCGAGGTCTATAAAATCATGACTGATGTGGAGAAAGTGAATAGAGAAGTATTATTTACTCCTTCCCATAACACAAGAACCAGGGGTCACCCGATGAAATTAACAGGCAGCAGGATTAAAACAAACCACAGGAAGTATTTCTTCACCCAACGCACAGTCAACCTGTGGAACTCCTCGCCGGGGGATGTTGTGGAGGCCAAAAGTATAACTGGGTACAAAAAAGAGCTGGCTAAGTTCCTGGAGGATCGGTCCATCAATGGCTATTAGCAAGGATGGGCAGGGTTGCAATCCCATTTCTTCTGTCACTCCAGCCTTCAGGGCCGTCCAAATCTTCCTGTATAATCTTCCAATGTTGCCCAGCAGATTCCGTTAGCGCACCCCTAGGGGCCTTTTGCGCCAAAGTCAGGAATGAAGACCTTGAGTAAGATTGGTCCCAAGACCGATCTTTGAGGGACTCCACTCATAGCCAACCTCCCGTCCGATAATTCACCTTCCAGCATGGCCCGCTGCAGTCACCCCGCTGGACAGTTCTTCACCCACCTCCCAGTTCCCCATCTTCTCTTATTTAACTACGATTTCCCCAGGTGGCATCACGTCAACTGCTGCCCTGAAGTCCAAGGATATCCAATCTCTATCTGGGGGGGAGGGATAGCTCAGTAGTTTGAGTATTGGCCTACTAAACCCAAGGTTGTGAGTTCAGTCCTTGAAGGGGGGACATTTAGGAAACTAGGGTAAAAATCTGTCTGGGGATTGGTCCTGCTTTGAGCAGGGGTTGGACTAGATGACCTCCTGAGGTCCTTGCCAACCCTATAACTTTACTGCACTTCTCTTATCTAAAGCATCAGTTATTGTCTCAAAGCAGGAAGTCTGGCAAGTCTGGCACAATCCCCCTTGGGTTTACATCCCCTCTTCCATTTACCTCCGGGAATTTGATCATACTCGTCTTCACATTTCGTTCTTAAGCCTCGGCTCCAACTGAGATTGGACTAACAGGCCTGCAATTGACCGGGTCACTTTTTCCACCTTTCTGAAACATAACTACGGCGCTTCTCCAGTCACACGGCGCTGCCCTGAAGAGAGCGATCGGTCACCAACCTTCGCACACGCGTTCTTTCCGTATCATGGGGCGGAAAGTGCAGGCTTCACCCCCAGCGCTCTCGCTGGCATGTTGCCCAATAATATGATGGATTCATTATAAAAAGAATTGAGCCAGAAATGATCTCTCAGTTGAGATAGATTGCTTAAAAATACCCAGGCCGAAGGCACGGCTGCTGTCTGCCCGTATGCAGATGCCCAGCAGATGCCCAAAGTCAATCGGACTATTCAGGCTTAAAGATCAGCACAAATCTATTGTTGTTGTTATTTATTAGGTGGATTACGGTAGCGCGTAGGCACCCCAGTTATGGCCCAGGGCCCAGTGCTAGGTGCTGTACATTATTTATTAGGTGTATTACAGTAGCACTAGAACAATGGTCCATGAGCCGCACACATGGATCAGAGAGTCCCTGCCCCAGAGAGTGGACAATCAGGGCCTAAGAATGGACTCGCACTGCAAATATGAATGGAATGGTAATCTGCTGTTTATTAATTAGTCTAAAAATAACACATGAATTTCGGTCAATTATATAATGTTAATAACACTGAACTAATGCGGAGTTCCTGTTGGCTGCAATATTAAGAAATGTGTTGGTGTTTTGGGCGACTGGTTAAAATAAACCCTAAAGCAAGGATTATTATGATGATTAATGATTCATTATGGACACGTGATTAATATCTAGTGGATAATAAATGCCTTTATTGATCAGTGGTAATGAAAACTGATATCAACTGATTTTTATTAGTAGTTACCAACTGATCAATTTCTTAATGAGTTCGTAATAATGAAATATGAAGCTGTGTTATTAATTGGCGATCAGTTATTTAGTAAATAATCAATAACTTCAATCAATTATAATAATGACATTAATCTACTATGACTAATTATTACTGACTAATCAACGCCTTTGTTTATAGTTTATAATAATGGTTAATAACGATATATGATAGGCTGTTTATAATAGCTAATTATCAATACTTTTAATCAATTGTTAATATTAATAAATTATTTACCAATGACTAATTATTATGACTTACTAATCCATGCCATTGTTTATAGTTTATAATAATGGTTAATAATGATATATGATTGGCTGTCTATACTAATTAGTTACTTATCAATACTTTAATCAATTATTAATATTAATACATTATTTACTGATAATTAATTATTATGAGTCACTAATCAATGCCTTTGTTGGTCAGGGATATTACTAATTGATATTATCATAATAAGGACTGATGACTGATTATTAATGACTAATCATTGCCTTTATTGATCATTTGCCATAATGATCAGTAAAACTCTATTACGGATTGGAGTACTTGTGGCACCTTAGAGACTAACAAATTTATTAGAGCATAAGCTTTCGTGGGCTACAGCCCACTTCTGAAGAAGAAGTGGGCTGTAGCCCACGAAAGCTTATGCTCTAATAAATTTGTTAGTCTCTAAGGTGCCACAAGTACACCTGTTCTTCTTTTTGCGGATACAGACTAACACGGCTGCTACTCTGAAA